>NW_021632848.1:0-35668 GCF_004799145.2 Neltuma alba | reverse complement strand
GGGAGGCAGGGAGTAGGGACTTGGCATTCTCCCAACGGTAATTTGTCACGCGGTATGATTCTTTTCCATTTTTACAAATTTTTTTTTCCTCGTGTCTCTGGATAATTTCTTTTCTATTTTCGTTATTATGATGGAAGAAAAAATAAGAAACAACGATTAATATTAATGGTTAAGCTTTTTTGAACTTCCGGTAAAAAAGAAGAAGCTTTTTTTAAGTTTTAACTGCCTTTCTTCCTCTTGACGTTCCTTTCTTAATACATACGTCTTGGCGTGAGCCGCTGTTAAACTGAAAAAGGAAAGCACTGGGCGTGATCAGACAATTCAAGCTTCTGTTCTCTCTCTATTTCTTTCCTCGTCTCCATATTTTTTTTTTTTTTTTTGGGTTTTTCGTTTGATTCATAGTATGAATTATACAGTTAATCGCCGACCAACAGAGGAAACAGCAAAGGAACATCAGGCACGTAATGATGGAATTTGATAGAACTGGATTGAATACATGAATTTCGTAGTAACAACCAAGACTGGCACATTGCCTGGAAAAAGGTCCAGGGAGGCGGCAAAGACCAATTTGGCCCAGAAACAATACTAGGAAATGGTATGACCACCGTTGCATGGCGATTTAGTACCAACTCATGAACAGGATAAAATAAACTTCACAACGTGAGATTGTTATCGGATAAAACTTGACCAAGCATTACGCTGCTCAAGAATTTTAAAAATGTCCCATGAGGTCTTGAAAAAAAGATACCCCCATTTACTTTCTAATAGAAAGGAGCTCAAAGCTCCTGAGAGCTTCGTCACGATTGGCTCTTGAAGATGAATTGCGTGTAAAACTTGGTTGTTTCGTCTCATGCAATGCTTGAGTTCTATATGTGCTAGATGGGCGGTTGGCACCGGATGTCAGCCAGCCGGCACGGCCGTCAGTATGGTCACCAGATGAAGTCTGCCGGTTCGATGAGATCGTGGCTTTTCTTGAAGTGCTTCCATATCGAGAGGAACTGCGTCCCTTCTCTTGATCATACTGCTCAGTAAGAATGTATGACGTATAAATGTAAGTTAAAAATAACATTGATCCTTTGACAAAATGTGTAGCTTTAGCAACCGCTAATTAAAAGAGAGATGTTAAGGCTTTATTAACAATCAAATCATACGGTAAGATGAGCATTCAAACAGGCAACCGCGGATCTCGTTGAGAAAAGATGTCAACAACTACACTGCAAAGTTTTTACCCTCAAGTGACGTAATCACACAGATCTGAATTTCAGTATCATTGACACCCACCAGATATTTATGGGAGAAACATTTGAAGTGATTTTCTAGAGAAAGAATATTTACCACATCCCTGCGTGATGGTACCTCCTCGAGAATCCTATTTTTGGTGCCATCAACATGAGGACTAGGACTTGTGGGATTCCTTCGGGAAAATGCTTCCGCACCACCAGAAAACTTCTCTCGAATCTCTTTCCCAGCTGAAATAAGCAATTGGAAGACCAAGATTATGTAAGGAATTCAGAAGAAGTGAGGTACTTTTACTAATAATGTAGGCCATAAGACTACAGCTACAATTGAAGTTTAAGCCACAGTTTTTGTTGAGATTTGAAGGAAATACATGGCAAGAAATAATTTCAAAGATCCTGAACACTCGTTGTCAGACTTGTTAAGATTTAGTGGTATACCAAGTTCATAAAATTATATGACTGAAAGGGAGTAGACCTGGGATCTTTTCCGGTTTTTGTACAGATGGCCCTGCATTCATAAGTGCCTTGCCATTGCCAAGCTGATACATTGGAAAGACTTCAGTAAGTAGACTTCAATAGAAGCAAAAATCTACAAAAGCAAGGTATAAAAGCACGAACCCGCCCTCTAGAGCTGCCACCAATCTGAGGATACTTCAATATAGTCCAGTCAAAAACATAGTCAAACTGATAGCCTGCAGTAGCAAAGTCAAGGCCATTTAGCATTAAGACCATTAAAAATTTCCAACAAAAAATCCTTGCTAATATTCAGATTAGATATAAGCACACAGAACCTTCTCGAATAAACAAGTCCCGGAAAAGCCTCTTTAAATATGAATAATCTGGCTTGTCCTCAAACCGTAATGATCGGCAGTAGTGGAAGTAGGATACAAACTCAGATGGGTATGATTTGCAGAGAACCTATCCACACAAGCACATACAGTAACAATAAAGCAACATGACCATATAAAAATCTAGATTGAAAAAGTTTGAGACAAGAAATATCCAATAGAATTAGCTTAAATAAAACTGGTCCTGACGCATATGATCCATCTAGTTGTGATTGTATGAAAATTCGCAACTATTGCATAGCAGATTCTAAAGCCTGGCCTGACTGATCAGCCTCAGGTGTCATACATAATATCCCACTAAAGATCACAGCATCCAAAACTCAACTTCATATAACAATGACTAGATCTACAAGGAATATTGATTTCTCAAAAGCATCGCGACGAGTAAATTAGTAGCATACTAATCCTACTAGTCATAATACCTCTATCGGGGTTGATGATTTCTTCTCACTGATCTTATCATACTTTTGTTTTTTGTTGCCGGCCTTCAGACCTTGCCAGGGAAGACTAAAATAACAAAGAAAACCAACAGTAAGAATACCATTAGAATAATATACAGCAACCATGGGGCAAAAAAGACGGGTTTGATGAGTATCCAACCTTCCTCTTAAGAAGTACATGAGCACATAGCCAAGAGATTCCAAATCATCTCTTCTGCTTTGTTCTGCCAGAAAGATAAAATAAATCAGGTAGCTGAAACCAGGTAAGTCTAATTTTGTAACGATTCACATCTAGTTATAGGATGTCAGCATGAAAAGGAAAAAAAATGAAGCACAGGATATTTACCCACCAATTCCAAGATGAGTGTTGACACTTGCGTAGCGAGCTGTGCCAGTAAGGTTCTTGTTTTCTCTACAAATGGAAGACACCTTAATTTACATAACGCAATTTTGTAGGGAATAAGGAAAATGCTAGCAAGAAATAGAAAACTGCAAAATGCACACAGAATTTTAGAACATGGTCTTTGTCCATAACTCAAGTTTAGAATTAATCTCTCCACCTGACTACATAATAAGAACCATATCTTCAGCAAAACGCATATACTTGGAGATTTCCATGATTAAAATGGCAATCTATGCCTTTTTTTCTTTTTGGAAAAAAATAAAACCAATAAGATGGCAATACAACATTAGGTGTGCTAATTTATTGTTGCTTCCTGGACGAGAACAACATTCCTACGGAGTTTATTCTAATGAAATATATGCATGCACACAAAACTGTGCACCTGCATGACCTGAAAACAGCATGACAAAATTTACCTGTATGGTATGTGCTTATGAGTCTGAAGATCCCTGAACTTCTTTCCAAGACCATAATCAATGATGTAAACCTGCCATGACAAGTGCGTTATCGAAATAATTAAGAAGATCTAAAATTTCTACATTCACCTAAGATTTTCTTATCAGAATCTACTCATCATGTTTTTACTTTAATTATTTAATTGACAAAAAGAATGCAATTATTATTATTATTTTAAAAAAATTGAAGAGAAGAAAGCAAGGCACTGGAGAGCAAGAAATCCTCTGGTTAAATTATCCACAACACAAAAATTAAAGCCAGCAAAACACAAAAACCATCCCAATCCGTTTACATATCTGATAGAGTAACTCCCCTGTAGAAATAATTCTTCATCCACAATAAGCCGAAAAGTGAGTCTCAGCATGGGTTATTGACGTTGACTTTAGTATTGCATTGTATGCCAACTGCCAAGACCAATGGACTTGGACAAACGGATTTTTGGGAGTTAGTGAACCAAAACACAATGTTTCATTAATTTCTTGAGTTGCAAACAAATGGTTATGGACTCTACACACATTTTTAGTGAACCTGCCTGTTACTGAATCTAAATCCATATTCACAATAGGCCGCCCAAAGGATTCTTTTAGAAAGACACCAACTCATTATTGTTGCTCTAAGACAGAAGATATTATCTTTCCAAACCGAATGAACATCTGCGAGGATTTCTATGATATGAATTTTACAAACACCAAAATTTAGACTTCATAATACAGGACAAATTTGCTCATTGACAATATTCTCTTCATTGTTTCGATTCATAGACAATGTTACATATAGGATGCCCTACGATCTCCCAAAGTCAAGTCACCAGACTCAGCGAAAACACCCCAAAAAAAGAGTAAAATGACGGTGCAATGTACTACATACTAAACTCTGGATAGAAATGCATAACAATCAGCAAATTGCATCTGCAATCTCCTTAAGGTGATAAACCAAAGAAAACCCCTAAAAGAAGAACAGCAGAGCCGGGTAAACTGGACATGCCATCAGGGAGCATGACTTCTTTACCTGGTTTGCTTTGCGCCCTAGACCCATTAAAAAATTATCAGGCTTTATGTCACGGTGAAGAAATCCTCTTGAATGCATATATTCAACTCTGTTAATCTGAAAATAACAAAAATAAAAATATGAATATTTAGCACCTCTGTCTAAGACGCCTTATTCAAAATAGTTTCCAAGAAGACTTACTAATTGATCAGCAAGCATTAACACTGTCTTTAAGCTGAACTTCCGGTTGCAATAGTTGAACAGATCTTCTAAGCTTGGGCCAAGAAGGTCAATAACCATAACATTGTAGTCTCCCTCAACTCCAAACCACTTGAGGTGAGGAATCCCCGCTTCATTAAAGAACAGCCAAATTCAATTCAATCACTTAAAAGAAATTTTGTCTCTTTTATTATTTTTTCCCCCAACTTCTTTTGTTTTGTTCTGAAGGCATGACTTACATAATGAAGTATAGTTCTGGGCCAAGGGGCCCAAATCCAAATACAAAGAAAGGATCATATGTTTCATTTGTATCTTCAAAATTGCCAAATGAAACTTCGCATTAGCAAACACTTTAAGAATCCTACTTCAAAAAAAAAAAAAAAAAGCGAAAACATAAAAGGCGGCACGGACTTACTTCCTCCTTGAAGAAGCATGTATAATTTTGATTCATAATGAAGCTGTGGATGCCTGCTCTTCACAGGTTCCTGAAATTTTTTTTTTTTTTTGGGAGAGGAGGGAGCAGAAGAAATAGGTTATAAATTAGGAAAGTAGAATGTCATGAGCATACTGGAATCACTAATCACTAACTGGTGTATAAATGTCTCTTGAAAGTAACAAAAACAAGGATAACATAATTGCCCCACAACAAAAGGGATATCACATAGAAAGTGCCAATATCTATTACATATAAAGATAGGGCATCAATTATCCTAAGCACTCATTAAGTGACGACATTTTATATTGAGATTATAGATGAATACGAATTCAACAAGGTAAAAAGAAGTGATTTGATCGTGATTTATTCTAAGCAATCATTTTACGTAGCAACACTGTATAAAGATAGGGGATCAATTATCCTAAGCACTCATTAAGTGACGACATTTTATATTGAGATTATAGATGAATACGAATTCAACAAGGTAAAAAGAAGTGATTTGATCGTGATTTATTCTAAGCAATCATTTTACGTAGCAACACTGTATATTCAATTTTTAACCGTTTTAGCCCTATCAGGCACAGAATAGGGGTGCAAGCTTCAATAAAAGATAACATACCAGCTTAACAGCCACCTCCTCTCCAGTTTGGACGTTAACACCTAACATGAGAAATAAGAGAAGGAATACGTGATTATAGAAACATAACTTCACAAGAGATGCTGCCAGGGAAAACACTGCGCTTACCTAAATACAGCTCTCCAAAAGATCCACTCCCAATTTTCCTTCCTAGTTTAAACTTGCCAGCAATCACATGATCCATTATGAACAAAGACCTTCAGGCTTCAGTACGCCGCCAGGCAGCAACTGTAATCAGTTGTTCTGCTCAGATGTCATAAAGACCCACAAAAAAAAAAAAAAAAAAACACCGTCTTCCTCCCCGGACTCACCAGTTAAAAGGGCCCGACAAATCAAGTTATTCGCTTTCTTCGATAATCAACCCGAATCTAATAAAATTTCCCAATCTGGTGATCCAATTGATCGTAAAATTGTGTATGACGTAAATCCAAAGAGGAGAAAACCAAAGCGGGCCAAATTTATAGCGTCCCCAGGAATGAGGATGAAATATTTATTCAGAAGGCCAAACCAAATTCTCCAGCGACATCCATTGAGCGCAAATAAGTCAATTAACCCGGACCTCAGATAGAAGCCCTAATTTCCAGAAGACAGGAACGAGTTGACCAGATAAAATACGATGCAAACATTACCAGGAACAATTGAAAAAACCTTCACAACAGAAAATAAAAATAGTAAAAGCAGAGGAGATCGAGGAGTATGCGCTGGATGAGATATGAAGAGACAAAAGTTGTTCTACAAAACAGAAGCTGGATAATGGACGGCGGAGACTGGTGCAAATGAGAGAGAAAGATGACCAGGGAAAAATCTGTACAACGTGAAATTTATATAGTAATCGCTCTTTCCCTTTTTTTCCCTCTTTCCATCCAATAATAATAAAATTCGTAAGACCCAAAAAAATTAATAAAATTCTTTTCCCCCCCTCCATCCTTTGCGCTGATATTAATTAACAACTTAAAATTACCAAAAGTAAAACTCACAGATTTTAGTTTTGCTCAAGTAGAAGACAGAAGATGAGTTTAGTTAGCACTTGAGCCTCCCTGGGAGCCTACCAATATCAAAGCGATTCTCTTTAATCTTTATCTCTTTGCCTTTTATTCTCTTTTCTGGTTTCTCCTTTTGCTTTTGTTTCTTTCTTCTTTTTATTTCCCCCCCCCCCTCCTCTCTTCCCTTCCTTTTTTCCCCACTCTGCTCAAGTCAATTTTGTTTGCTCTCCTAGTCTTGTATTTTCGTTTCCTTATCAACTGCTTTCTTTGTATTTTATAATCAAGAAGTGCTCGATTCACGTTCCTGTCTCTTTCGATCCTCGGTCTGCTTATTCATGCATTATTTAACATTGTAGAATTTGACAATTTGGAATGCTCCATATTTTTGTTTCAATCATCTACTGTACGATATTATTGACTGATCTTAAATTTAAATTCTACCATGTTCGATCCACAATGTTATGCTCCATCTCGCTTTTTTTTCCCCCCCTACTGCATTTTCCATCACTTTCATCTCTACTGCAGATCGGCACCATCAAAGCTGTAGTGAAAGGTCCAGATTTAATATTTTATGAAAGTACAATTAAAATGTAAAAAAATTGTCAAATTTGATACTCATACATTCATCAAGGATATCAAATCATTTATTTTCCACCAAGTTGATGATAACATACGCCGATTCTAATATCAAATCGAAGTAACGCATACGCAGAAGACCTTAAAAACAGTAAAAAATTATACACAAACCTCCCAAATTTTATCCGATATGATGTTACTTTTTGATAGATAAACTTTGATGTGATGAAAATAAATTGGGACAAGAACTTACGGTTATTATTCACTTCTTCAATGAGTTTTCAACTGACCAGACTAAGACTTTATATATTAATATTTATACAATTTTAAAGTTGGCTATTTATAATTTAGAATTATAAAATATATGGGGAAAAAAAGGGTCTCGTGAGCAGTTTAGCTCAATGATGTTCCACTGCGCTCCATACCCCACGTGCTAATATAATTGGGTTAGTATTCTGAAGCGGTTTCTTTTGTATTCAGCTGAAAGCATTGTTGTAATATTCGAGTGATGAATGTAATTATAATTATAATCATATTTATAATTAATAACTATTATGAAAAAGGGGAAATGTGCACCCAACCCAAAAAAGGGAATAAAAAGGAGAGAGCGTGGGAGCGTGGAACACGCTATCAATCAAATATTTGTCCCAGCAAACCATTCATTAATATTTAATACGGCACTTCAGGTTATTAGGAGAACATAATAATGAAGCCTATGATGAAATAGACCCTAACATTTGAAATACTCATCAAAAAAAAAAAAAAATTTGAACAAATCAATTAAAATCAGACCTAATTTGCATGAATTTTTAATATTATTATTATTTTCAATTTCATTTCATATATCCTTTTTGTGAACCAGGGGGAAAAAAAAAGAGCTTGTCATTTTAATGTTACAAGACGAAGTTGTGTTGAAAAAAAAAAAAAGGATAAATGTAACGTGTTATTGTGGTTTGTGATTATTTAGTAATATAATTTAGATATCAATTATACAAAAGATAATTGTATTGGATTATATTATGCCTAATTAATAATTTATGAAACAGCCTACGAAATAGCAAAAGTGCACATGTTAAGAGCAAAATTCAGAAGCTTTTGACAAAAATTCCAAAGGTGGCCAAGCGATGCGATCGAAAGTCTTTGCAATGATACAATTCAATAAATAGATGCTAATGCTATGGGATAATGATGACCTGGACATTTGACAATCTCAAGCAAACCTTTTAATAAAGTTAAGACTTTGTCGTGAATCAGTTGAATAAGATCATCTTCTCCTCGTTTGCGAATCTTGAATTGGTCTATCTACGGCAATGCTTTGAAGCATCAAATTTTCAGATTGAGTCGTCACGAAGGATTAAAATTTAAACCTTAAAGACTATACATATTCCGCCGTATTCTCATTACGCAAACTAGCCTTGATGGCTTCAAGACGTTATACTCTTTTCACCAATAAAACAGAGACACGATACTAAAAGAATGCTTACATTTTGGATTAGGTTTACTTAATCAACCTCAAATCAATGCCCATTAATGAACAATGATGAGCAAAGCAAAATTTAAAAACCATTAAACTTGTTATTAAAAAGACAACACAGCTAGTATTTGATAACATGCATACAAAACCACAGTTAGAAAGGGGAGAGTCTCAAAATTTTCAAATGGCATGAGAATCAAAGTCTCATCCCATGTGCATGAGGTGTAATACCAGACGAATAGATCAGAAAGAAACTCGGATAGTAATCTCCTACTGGGTTTTCTTGGATTGAAGTTCGTCCTAACATGATCCCATGATAATTAGACGATACATAACGAGGGCTTTGGGTTTCAATCTAAGAAAATCTGAAAACAACGAATATTACTATTTTCATGCCGACTCGGCAAAGCAATACTCTTGTTTAGATTTGATCAACAAGTCGTACTCATCCCAAACCCTTGGATATTACACGCTGCAGGACAGAAGGTGATACAAATAATTGGCTATCACTAACATACAAATTTACAGAGTATTGTTTACAGTGTGTTTCGTACCGACATGATGCAGTAAGAGGTTTACACCTCCATAGTTGAGGTCAGTGGCTCTTAAGTAACAAGAGAGCTCGAGGCTTATCAGTTGGTACAAGAGCTAGGGCACGTAACTTCCTTCATGCCTTTGCTCAAGCTTGTAATCAAGTACCAAGTAACCATTGATGTAGCCAAAAAATAATATTGAACATTGAAAAGGTTAACGCTGTTGGCATGAGTTATGGCTCCGATGCTGTCATACTGGACATATAACAAGTTTTGCCTTGTTAGGAGGTATCTTTGTCTTTATGAGATGCCTCTAAACGGGGTGGCAAGAGGCTTAGAAAGCTCCCTTGAGCAGGTTGATTGCCTGCAGGCGCATCTGATGTTTCTGGCTCGCCCTCTGTTTCAACCCCATTTTGATCAGATGAGAAGACTTACACGTAACGAACAGAAAAGTATACAGGAGCGAGCAACCAGAGAAACCCCTTGTTTTAAAAAAAAAAAAAAAAAAGGAACTTCAAAGAGTTTTGAAAGCCTACCAAAAAGTGACTTGATAGATGGCCTCTTTGACTTGGAGGATTTCTTCTTCAATTCAGCTGCAATGCAAGAGGGAAAAATTATACCTGAACTATTTCGTGCATGTATGTGTTTGATGATACTCAATATCCACTATTGCATTAAAGGAAAATAATGTATCATAAAAGCATTTTCACATACAAGATATGGACTATAATTTCCATTCTGAATCTAGAACGATACAAAAACACACATTAGGTAGTTAAATCTATGAACTACGGTTAAGTTCACTATAGCATTTGTTCTTTAACATTAATCCTTATTTCAGTATCTGGGAAAATAATATAACTGTTCCTCTAAAGATCAAAGGTATAACTGTTCTAATATAGAGCCTTGCATCAGACATTATAAATTAATTTGCGGAGGTATTAAAAAAAGAAAAACTGGCATACCCATCCCAGGAACTTGATAGTCATTGACAATTTCAAAATTCTTGTATGTGTACCCAACAAAATTTAAGTCCTTAGACGAGAGCATCTGCAAAATCACCAATTAAACAAGATGAATGAGAGAAAAATGCATAGCCCTGGGAGATCTGCCGTAACAGATCACGAACTAGAAGATCAAACAAGAGAGAAAACCAAGAACCATATAACATGATATATTATTTAAATGAAAAGTTCACTGGCATCAGCTAATGAGAATATAACCAATAACTGCACTGGAGAAAGGCAGGTCCATTTTCAGTTTCACTGCTAATAATAGCAACTCAAACAAACTAAGTTTTTCGTTAGGAAAGGGACTTCCTAAGCACTAAGAAATGTCTCTCGAGCAGTTCCAAACAACCTTGAGGCAGCATCGACATACTTCACCATCTACATTTCATCGAGCCCAACAAATACAAAATCCTAGAAGAGCCAAACTTAAATTACTTAGGAGTTCAGGGAAAAGTGTTGTAAATTGTAAATCAAAATTTATGCAATTAGAGGGGCAACAATTAAGACATAATTCTTATATGGTCCTGAAGAAAAGTTTGCTTGCCTCAGCATTAGCCAAATGATTTCAACAGCCAGACTTTGTCTAAAATTGAAAAATAAATAACAAGTTTGCTAGCCCGTAATTTGTCTCAACAGCCAAATCACAGCAATGTAAAATCAAACGGAAGTTAATTTTCAGAACATCCAAGATGTATTGTAATTTCTATATGGAAGTAATTCAAATAGTGATGTTCAGTTTCTTTTCGTATCTCGTACTGATTGAAAAGAAACACTACGCTGCTTCATTACCGTATCAGTCAACAGAAGATTATGCAAATAATAACTGTACGGATAACTTGCAGATAAATTGCCAACAGAGAAGCATGCTCCTAAGATTACCTTTCTCCAAGGCCCAGATCTTGATGCTTGGTGATTCTGGATGTCTGACTGCAAATGCAAAGGGAAAACGAGGAATAATGGGAAAAGGCAAAAGGCATGGGATAAGCATTTATTCCAAGCAATAATCTTAAAGGCTAAAATACCTCTTCAAACTTCTCAAAATTTTGAGTATCCAATTCATCATTGACCTCAGGAATAAATGCAGCTTCCATTTGATATAGCTTATCCCATTCCACACCTCCGAAGAATGGATGAGCCTGAAATGGAATACAACTGCAAGGTAACCTCTACATCCAAACATATAATGGAACAAATACAGGATTTTAGAATAGAGCACATCATACAACACCTTTATTTCATGAGCACCGTTTGACCCTAGTCTGTGGTTGACATTACACAAAAGTTTACTAATAAGATCTTTAGCCTCTGGAGATAGCCTTGCCTCTTCTGGAAACTTCAAGTGAGATTTCCAATTAACTATCTGCATGAAACACATGTATTTCAATTAGTATCACAGAAAATGGTTTTAAAAGGGGAAAAATAGGTCAGCCTCATCAATACTGAACGTTGGTTTATATGGTTCAATTTTCTTATACAAGAGCACAAAATTGTCAAGAACTTTAGTTCAATAAGATCATTAGGACGTATCTGGTGTATTATGAATACCAAGTTATCTTTACTATGGCATCTACCAAAATATGCAAGATACTGGGGCATCTGAGATCATAATACACCAAATGCATCATTTTCATCATTTACATCCCATCCAGATATTTTAGAAAGCAAGACATTGATGAGAGCTGCAACAGAACTATAACATGGCTACTAAAATCAAAATCAAATGCAAACTGCATGAGTTATAAATATGAGTGTCTAGTGAAAACTTGTAAAACGAAAAACTAAGTAAAGATATGTTTGTATCAGTGAACAATTCTATCAGAAATATTACCTTTCTACATGTTGACATTGGATCATCTGAATAAAAAGGAGGATACCCCACCAACATTTCATACATAATAGCTCCAAGCGACCACCTGTAGATTTCAGAACAATCATTAGTGTCTTTGAATAATATATGAAACCACTAAAAGGAAAAAAACAAAGGGAAAAAGAATGTCAAGTATGAAATGCAAACGTAAAGTAAGTTGAAATATTCCAATGATCTATGGCAAGAATAAACTTGGATGCTAAGATATACATTCTAATTTCACTTGCTATGAAAATCAGAGTGCATTAAATTAAACCAAGTTAAAATATCATAAAGCTCACCAGTCACATTCCATTCCATAACCTTTCTTCAATAGAACTTCTGGAGCAATATAATCAGGTGTGCCAACAGTAGAATAAGCCTGCAACATCCACAGATTCAACCTTATAAGTAGACACACAACAAAAGTGAAAAGGAAAACATTCGTCCAGTACACATTGAGAAAAGAAACAAATCTTCTTCAGTGCTTATGGACATCCTCAGTATCAGCAGTCATGGTTTTCGTCTATTTATGTTGGAAAGAGAGGGAGGTTTTCATGTATATTTTATCAGCACATGACTTGTATATTTGACCAAGTGTGAGGAAACACCACACCAAGTATTAAAATCATCAAGTTGACACGCTATGACATGATAAATAATAAGTAGCTAACACATAATAACAGTAAACATACAAGTGTTCTCCTGTTCTTTTGCCAGTGTAGTAGTTTTTCTTGTTGTGTGCGTTTTGGAGCTGAGCGTTCATCATTCTGTGTAGATCCATTTGCATTCTGACCTACTGAAAAATCATCTTCCTGAAGCGTGCTACAATCTAATGGTTTACATAGTCCAAAATCTGAGAGTTTCAAGTGTCCGTATTTATCAAGTAACAGATTATCAGGCTTGATATCCCTGCAACATGAAATATTGAAAAGATTTATCATGCACAGTTATCTAAGGCTACTTTATTGCAAACAAATAACTGTACAAACAGCTAATTTGATTTTAGACATCGTATAGTTCAGTGTCACGTCATTTTGAAATGACATGTATAGCAGTCAAGAATCATAAGAAGATTTGTACTTTCAGTGACAGGTTTACTATATATTGGCTTCACTAGAACCTAAACCGACATACAATAGTCAAATTCTATATAGAAGAGAACAAATTGGACACTGATAGACAGCAAGCCACATACCGATGGATATAATTGTGTTTATGGATAGATTCAATAGCCAGAACTGTTTCAGCTACATAAAATCTGGCTTCATCTTCAGTCAAGGTGTCCTTTCTCATAAGAAGGGTCATCATATCCCCCCCAGGTAGATATTCCATAATAAGATACAGATACTCATCATCCTGGAAAGAACAATAAAGTTTGACTATACAATTGCTGTCAACCTCTGCAAGGAGGTTCCTTTCCGCTCTGACATGCTCTACCTGAAGAGATTTACAAAACTCAAAATGAGTATGATAACCTCATGCACTTAAATAAAATCTAGCAAGACTAATAAATGCAAACCTGGCCTCTACGAAGCATCTCTGATTTCTTTAGCTTTTTCATCGCATATACATTGGCTGTCATCTTTTCCCTGCAGACCCTGACCTACATCAAATTCAAAATTTTAGCCAGCAGTCAAACCGTTAGCAGAAAAACAAGTTCAAGAACAAAGAGACTCAGTCAAGAAGTACTGCAAGTTTTATTCCAAAATCAAATGATTATTATTTTTTTTTTTTTTTTGTGTGTTACCTCAGGAACTAAAAACTACTATATTATTAGCCGCAGATGGAAATCATTCTTTTCAAGATATTCACTTATTACAAATATCTTCCTCTATATATATACACGCACACACTCTTTAAATGTGTTTAGATCGCCATAAGCCTATAAATGAATTAAGCGTTCAAACACTATAACATATAAAAGTATTAAACTTATACATACCTCGCCAAATGCACCTTTTCCAATCATCGTTAATAACTCAAAATCATCAACACCCATCTTATGCCTCTGAAGGCGCATATATTCTGTTTCCTTCTTCTCCAAGAACTTAAGAAGGTTGTTTTGATCTTCCTCTGAGACATCAGCATCGGCCAACTTCTTTTCCAAGATAGTTCGACTGATAGAAAAACTGGCTTAGAAACTTTAAGCATGCAAGTGATTTTCAAAAGCAATTATCATAATTCACATTAACATTCATGCAGAGATAATTCTTTCATCAATTTTGACATGTAGGCCTGCTAATTGTTGACTTAAAAACAAGACTACACAAAAGAAACATCTGTTGCCAACCATGTCAGCCATGGAGATGGAATTATCAGGTGAGACACGAAGCTTTGAAATAAAGAAAAGCCTTAAAAGTGTTTGTATTGCATAGACACCAAAACAAGAATGCCACATGACACTCAGACATTTATTTTAGGTGGTTTGAACTTTGTCATTGATTAATATTTCCCCCCTCTCTGTGTTTTCTTTGGGGTGGGGGAAGAAAAGTCTAATCATTATCAGCGTTAAAAAAAAAAAAAAAAGATTCATACCGCTCCCTCCTCTCCTGAAGGTTCTTCATTTGCTCCTTGTAATGGTTCTCAATGTACTGCTTGGCGGCAGCAACCTTCTGTTTTGTGGTGCTGGAAAGAGCTTCATCATCTCCCGGTTGATTTGAATCTACTCCAGCACTATCCTCCTTTTTCTTTAACGATGACCTCATTTTATCTCGTGGTTGTAACCTTTGCAACCAGCTCCTTGCGGAATCCATTTAACTACGAGTTCAGCAGCAACCTCAATGATCCCTAACCATCTTGCTGTATAAAAGAAAGAAGCCAAAATCCCTTAAAAATTAGCTTGCATGAACTTATCGAAAAAATCTAATCGCACGAAATCTGAATCCAAAAAAGCAGCAGACACGGCGACAATTTCCAGACTAACATGAAGCCCCCCAAAAAAAAAAATTACTGCCGTTCCCAAAAAGGAGTCGTTGGAAACAAATAACCTGATTCCCCCCATTCGGAGTTGTCATATAACCCAATTGCAATGAAAGACATCTACATTTGTTAAAATTTACTTCAGAAACACGAAACAGTTTCACCAGGATACCTTAATTCCTCAGTTTAGAGCACTCCAAAATAAAAGCCATATCATATATTACGCAAGGTGGGAGGACCCAAGAATTAAATGAATCTAGAAACATTCGGGATCAAATGGAAATCGAAATATCACATCCGAGGAGACGGATTTCAGAAGTGCTGATAGTGGAAAAAGCTGAGAATTCGGATTACCGCGAAATTAATAGTCGAGTCCGTGAAACCCTAAAAAGGGGAAGAGAATTGGCAATGATACCATCAATCTCGGTGCGCACTCGCTTGGCTGGCTCCGGCACTGCGAAACTCAAATGACTTCTCCGCGGGACGCTCTTGAACTCGTATATGGGATGGCCGGCGACCCTTCCATTTTATATAGTTTCTTCATCTCTCTATTGCATCGAATATTGAAACCGGCTCTCGTTTCCCTTTTATTTGTATTTTCAATTTTATTGCTAAATTAAAAAAAAAAAAAACACACACACACACACAACGATATAAATATTTCACTTTTAATTTAAGATATAAAATTATTACTTATTTTAATTTTCAGCTTTAACGTTTAAAAATTAGTTACTTCGGATCCCGCGAGAAAACCGGCACGACGAGGTTTTCTTATGCCGCCGCTGTCCCCTGACTATAATGCTTTTTTTTTTTTTTTTAAAACCCCTGACTGTAATGTTTCCCCTCTTCAGACTCAACATTAGTTTAGATTTAATAAGCATTTTCGTAGTCATAACTTAAAGTAATACTCATCCATAACCAATAAATCTTTTTGCTGGATCGTGTATCGTATAATTGAAAATTTTTAATACTTTTTATATCGACAATATTTCACTGTCCGTCGGGGAAGCAACTAGCAAGGACTCTTTCTCTTGACAAATGACAAGGCAAAAACACTGTCTTTCCAAAGGGAGAAACAGAAATAAACTTGTCCAAAAAATTTGTGAAAACACAAAGTTCGAAACCAGAAATTTTTACAAAAAGTGTTATTATTTATAAATTATTTATTGTCAAAAACCTATTAATGTATCGAATGATTTTGTAATTTTCACAGTTTTTATCTATCATTTTTCTCCCAGGATTAATTGCGCCTTCGCAAAAATTAATTGGAGTTTTGCAGAGTAATGGTCGATCAACTGGGCTTTGCATCAGCGGTCATCACTCTGTGCTTATGTTCAACACCAAACTTCTGAAAACAAGAGCAATTAAGCTTTAAGAAGCTTTGAATTTATAATTCTGCGGAGCTTGTTGGCGTGTGTGCGCGTGTATAAAATTCTTTGGATGAAGAGATGTCCTTTTTGTCCTTTTTTTTTTTAATCATCGATTATTGAAAGATGCCAGTCAATTTCTGCGTCCGTATCAGTTTTTTTCCCATCTTTGTACGTACGATAATTCTTCAACTAATAATGCGTTTAACTGTTTATAATCACTTGCGAGAATTCTTGTACGCATTTTCTTGGCCCTTTCATTATGAAATTGGGTAAAGATGTGAATAATATGCCTCCACTAGTATAACGCATTTCATATTTATTTATATACTACCTCCGGTCCTTAATATAAGATCCCGTTTGACTTTTAGCTTGGTCCTAATTATAAGACCCCAATCTATTTTGTCTATCATATTTATACATTTTTTTCCAAGATAGTCCTTTTAATAATGATAGCTCTAACCAATATACTTAATTAGCAAGGATATTTTAGGAATGACAACACTTATTTATTACAAATAACTAACTTAACTTACTTCCTTAATCTCCTCAAATTAGTCAACTGGGTCTTATAATTAAGACCGGAGGTAGTATATATATTAATCATTCTTATCCTAAACATAGGACTTTCTTAACCAAAATTTGTAAATTAAGAAATGTAGTTAAATATAATTAACAATCTCAATGTTTTGAAAAAATCACATCCTTCCGCCAAATCCACCCTCATTCAAATGTACTGGGGAAAAATGGATGTAATGAGTATGCTCTAGTTCCTCACCAATCATCACAGGGGATATATCTGATAACAACTAATAAATACTGCATCATACCCCATAACGGATCCGATATTTATTTTGACAATGGAAAATGGTGGAGTGTTTAGGAGGAGGGAGTAGTGTTTTACTGTGATTGGCTCAAATTACACATTTTCCGCACATCAAACGCAGTTTACAAATTGTTTGGTGTGAAAGGTCCCGTGATAAGTGAACCAAGGCCAATAGAAAGTTTCTGGATGGGTTGAGGTGGTTGGGAAAACAGAGTTGGAGTAGAGTGGCATTGTCGTCAAATAGTGACGCAAGCTTAATAAGTAGTTGGCCGGCGGGAATATCAACATTTGGTTCGATCGATCCATTCAACCCGATTTTGCACGACGCTTCGTGCTCTCACAAGCTTTTTCAGTGTAGCATACTACAAATGAAACCGTCCAATCTGAGATTTACGAGAGAAACCAGAAAAAGCGTGCTTAAGTTTTATACCCCAAGGTGATGCCCTCCAAGCGATTCAGAAACGCATATGTATTCTCAGTTCTCAACAGTCATTTTGATAGAGTCAACTGAGGTGCTAAA
This sequence comes from Neltuma alba, assembly GCF_004799145.2. Classification (NCBI taxonomy): domain Eukaryota; kingdom Viridiplantae; phylum Streptophyta; class Magnoliopsida; order Fabales; family Fabaceae; genus Neltuma; species Neltuma alba. Next base: position 17,947 of record NW_021632848.1, on the reverse strand, counting down.
AATAAGCTGCCATCCAAAGCATGGCCGTTGGACTTCAAATAAAATTTCAATTCCTAGAAAATGAGAAAACACAAGGATGAAGAGAAAAGAAAAGTTCGGTTACTTGACCTTTGGAAACAGGTAAACTTCAAAATATCAGAGGCCCAGATTCCTATGATGTGTATAATATTAATTAAAACAGACGGACGGAAAGGAAAATTTGACCGCCAAATACTAGGACACAGGATATTTAAGATCAAGGCCCTCCACGTTAAATTTGACCTTTGGAACAAACAAATCTTTCAACACTCCAGAGCTGGTCATTCACGGGTGAAAAATAACAGCACAACGCATTGCCATAAACATCCAGTTATGGCGAAGTTTGTATCATTTATGGTGTGATAAATTGATCGTACAACATTATTTTCCGAAGGCAACCCCCCGTGACTTTGACATATCCACCAGGCTTGTTTACACATAACTTACAAGCATGAAATAATTGATTACTCATATTTGTCTCTGAACATGAACTCCTTTTATCAGAAACTTCTATCAATTGAATCTGCCTTACTCATCAACTGACGAGCACGAAGGAATCGATTACTCATATATGTCTCTGAGCGTAAACTATATTCACTCAGAAATTTCTTATCACTAGAAACTACCGATAGTATGCCATGTGTCTTGATGAAATAAAAGGAGAACTACCAAAAGAAGTCTTCTGGACGTTGGAAGCATGGTTTACAGGGTTCTTCTTTTCAAGCTTTGTCTCAGCACGGAGCCATGATTCAACAACAGATAGCAGATTGGACGAATACTTCAACTCACCAATATCTGATAACTTTTCTGCCCTCCTGAGCTCACCGTCTTGTATGTATGCTAGATGAGTGGCCCATGTCTCCAGTCCATCAAATATATGAGTTGCATATACAATTGTAGCTCCTCTCTGACAAAAATAGAAAACATCAGAAACTCTAATAATAATTGATAATCATTTTTCAGAAACCCTTCACACAAGCCATTACAAGATGGGCACACCAGCCAGCCATATTGGCTTCAAATTTTATCAATGCATTACGTTTTCCACAGTTGTTTTACAATTGACATTATGACATATGCTTGACCATCTGCAGAAACTTATACTTTTTTCCTAAAAAATAATATTACTATATTATTGTACGGTGATCATGATCCCAGATCCCCCGTAAGGAACAGCCATGGACGAAACTAATGTTGCACATGGAGCTGTCCTTTCTGCAGTTCTCCATAACCATATCCAGCTCAGCATGCATATGAAGTTAGTGATCACCTGCTCACATTCTTCCCTGAAGAAGTCCAGCAAATCCATCCTAGTAACAACGTCTAGGTCCACAGTAACCTCATCCAGCAAGAGAACCTGAAATGTCATTTAAGACTTCCTATTATTTATCAAATAATCATTTAGAGAAGTCAGATAGAAATAAATAACACTTCCTGAGTTATGACCTGAAGTACTGGCTATGTGAAACGCAATAGTCCATTTTTTTAATACTTGGGGTAAAGAGGTATGTGGTTCCACCATACAGCTGAAACTGAATTTATTTACAGCAGCCCGACAACCATCCACAAACTTTCCAGACTATTAATCATTAGTACCTTATATGGATGAAGAAGACCCATGCAAATTTGCACTCGGCGCCGCTGCCCATCAGATACCTTATGCATTCGCCACTGTAGATCTATATCAAGCAAATCAATCAACTTATCTCTCCTTTCAGGATCTGTGCCCTCAACTGCCAAAAAAGAAAGGAATACATATATTGTTTTAGACGCTGTAACTAAAGAAGGTGGCAATGCAACTTAACCACGACTGTATCTAACAGTTAGACACTCTGATTTTGAATTCCCAGATATCATAAAAACATCGATTCAAAACCATGGAGTGCAGAAAAAGACATAGCATGATCTCAACACTTCACACACGCATGCGCGCGCACACACTATCCGGTATGTATATAGCCAGTAAGAGTTACTTAAAGGAATCCAAGTTGATGCATGATTCATTCCTCTCAACTCAAATCGGAGATGCATTAGGAAGCAATGGAAACTAGTTTATAACCTACCCCCAAATATCATATGTTCAGCTGAGAAGTCTCCCTGGAGTGGAATTTCTCCCTGCACAGTAGCAATGAAATCAAAATTAAGAAACAAATTGAGCAAAGCATATAAATACAGTTTGCGGGGAAAATATCAGTAAGATAAAAATCTTACAAAAAATTGCAAGAGTCCAAGACCTTCAATTATTGATAGTGTGTTTCAAAATTTTATCAGCATCAAACTCTCGTTTATGCCTAAGTCCATATCACATGAGTCATGTTGGCGATGCACAGTTGTTCAATAAAACAACCATTGTTTAAACAAGTGAAATAACTATCTAATAACGCTAGCTGCAAGAATTGAGACTGTACATCTTAAAGTATTCACTAGTTAGCGTCCACCCACTTTCAACAGCTTTGCACCTTATAGGCAAACTCTTACCATTTTTATCATGGTGATAACTCTTCTATGAAAAAAGAAATTACATTGAGATCAGAATCTGGAAACTCACTGCTGAGCCAACAGTTTTACTCCAGGATCCTCCCAAATAGGCGAGATCACCACCGCAAACCAGTTGGGTATCGTGGAAAGCAGAACAATTTAAGACCCGTACAACATCCCTTCCTCCGACCATATGCTTACCAGCCAGAATTTTCAGCAAAGTGGTCTTCCCTGCAGATTGGACCAATTCTGAATCAATAACGTTCTAGTTCTCCCTCTGGCCTAATCTTAGCCAGTAGAAAACCCGTGGAGATGCATTTCTACACAGGAACAACATGATATCGATTTTAACACCAAGATACATTCGCCTAATATATTAAACTTTCCGAACTATCAGCAAAAGTCATAAAGGTACACTTATTTTAAGGTTGATTTGACTCTGAAGCTCTTTGTGAATCAACAGACACTTCCCACAGCATTACGCGGAACATTAATGGGAAAGAAATAATTAAAGAGGAAAATATCCGAGGGAACTGCTTTACCGGATCCATTGGCACCAACCAGAAGGCATCGCGATCCAGTACAGATTTTAAGGTTGAAGTCGACAAAGAGTGGTGGTTGCCCATCGTAGGCGAATTGCATACCTCGCACTCTAATTCCACTGCAGCCTTCATTTCCATCTTCTTCCTTATCTTCGCTTCTCTGCCTCGGAACTCCTTCGCCGTCGGCCATTATGGTGGGGGGCGCTCAGGCGTTGGGAATGAAGTAAATTTGCCAGCAAATATGGTTGCAAGTCGTAACACGTCCGCGCTTGCGGTCGTTGGGAATAAAGTCGGTTGACGACAAGAAAAAAGAAGAAACGACGTCAGTTAGGTTACAGATGCCTTAAAACGACATAGAGTCCGCGGTTTACCAATAAAACGACATGAAATCTCGGGTCCGCTTGCACCTTGCGCAAGAAGCAAGACTACGGCGCTCGCGCAATGTTTTTTATTTCTGCCCGAGAAAAACGAATTGAAGACGTCGCATGCTCGCGTTAAGCGCGAACGGGTAGAGGAGGCGGTTGCAGCATCACTTCGGATCAAAGCTTGTCTAATTTATATTCGTTACTTGTCGAATTCGATTCTTGGAAAATAATTTATGAAACTGAACGGTCGAGACCTGATCGAACCTAGAAGCAAGCAAGGGTTCTTGTCCTTGTTTTGTTTTTGGCAATTGAAGTTGGTAATTATGAAATTGAAATTGGTCGTAGTGCACTGTGGGTTTGGTCCAAAAGAAAGCAAGTGCTGCTTTAGTATGCTGAGATTTTCCATGTTTATCTCTTGTAGGCGGCTTTAGTTGGTGTGAAATAATATTATGGAGGAAGACGAAGACAGAATCTTACTCAATAGTTTGGGCCTAGAGTCTGCCAATCACGAATGCATCGAAAAAGACGTATTAGCTGAGGTACCAGGTCCTGATTCTGGACCGTTGGCTTTTTGGTTGCTTTCGGGTTTCAATTTTACCGCTGACTCCGCCAAGCTCAATTGTAATGCTGCCATCTCCATTAAATTGGTGAACTTTTAAGGACAGTCTACGAGAATAGTCTGAAATTTTGTTTTGGCCAAGAAATAGATTTGAGTCGAATCAAAATAGCCTGATAGTTTTCCCTTCTCATTGTGGTTTCAGTAAGAACTGCCCCTGCTATTTCGATTTTAAAAGGAAACGCCCCACGGGATTCTCATTTGCCGTTCCATTGCATCTTAAATATATGTAACTAGTTAGTTGCAATATATGGGTAGCTTTATTTTCAATTTAACCTCAAATTTTAGTGTACCTTATCGTTATGCGACAGAAACTGCGTCAGCTTGAAAACTTTGGTGGCGTTCAAGTTTTTTATATGGTCCTATGACAATATTTCTCAAAAGAGGAGAAAGAAGTATTAAAAATAGAATATTGTGATGCAGATTCAAAGTCATTTTTCAGGTTTGTCGTCCTTAGAATGTAAAATGAAAACCTATGGATGAATAGCAAGTCCATTCCTTGATCTTTGCTTTTTAGGCATCTTAAAAGAAAAGAAACATACTTATATACATACACGCATAATTGGATGGCATTAAAAGATAGATAAGGATTAATGAGCCTCCAGAAAAAATTCACTAGCACTTCTAACTCCTGTTCTTTCTCCATTATTATGTTTAAAAACTCTCATGAGAAACTTGATGTTGAGATTTAATTGTAACTGAATATGATTTGTGGGATCTCACTTGTCTTGCTTGGGAAATTATCTTTAATCCAATTCTTAAAATTTGATCACGGAGAATGTTAACTTGTAGGCACAGAATGACGTGGTGACCATTACTGAAGCTGATGGAAATTCAAAGGAAGAGTCTCCTCAGAAATATGAAAATGTTGATCCATCATCTATTGGCAAAGCGCAACTTTATCATAAGTTGAGAGCAGTAGATTTTGAAATAAATGCAGTTGCTTCCACTATCCAACAAGTGAGAAATGCTGAAAGTGATGGAGTTTGTATTGATGGTGGTGCTGACAATCGGGAGGAAGGGACTACCAAGGATATTTCCTCCAACGGTTTGAATCTTCAACATGTTCTTGCTTCTGATAGGTTAGAAAGCCTAAAGAAGACAAAGGCTCAACTAGAAAAAGAGCTTTTAGATTTGTGCAAAGAGAAACCTTGCAGAAGTATTGATGGGGACAAAGATAATGAGATCTTTAATTTGGTTAAGGAAGAGCGAAGATCCAAGAGGAAGCCTAAAGAAGTTAAAAGTTTACCAAAAGGCTCAGGGAAACAGCGTAAAACAGTTTCATTTAATGACGATGTTGATTTTGATGCAGTTTTAGATGCTACCTCAGCAGGCTTTGTTGAGACGGTGAGTTACTTACATTCTTGTGTTCTGGCCTATTGATTAATCTGTGATAAGACAGGAAAATACATTTTGCTTTATGTTATAAGTTGCTTTGCTGAGAATGAATCAACTGTGAAGGATGCTATTGGTAGATAGAGAAGTGGAGGAGCTAATTTTCTGCTTCATTTTTTTTCAGGAAAGGGACCATTTGGTAAGGAAAGGGATTTTGACCCCATTTTCTAACCTGAAGGGCTTTGAACGCCGCTTTCAACAATCAGAAACATCTAGTAGTTATGGTGTGAGTCAAGAAGAAACGACTGATGATCTTGCTTCTTCTAGTATTGAAAGAGCTGCCCAATCAATATCTGAGGCAGCAAGAGCTCGCCCAACCACCAAGTTGCTTGAGTCTGAAGATCTGCCAAAACTTGATGCACCCACTCATCCTTTTGTCAGACTCAAAGTACCACTAAAACTTCCTCAGTCCCAAGAAAGAGAGCTAGAGAAGAAAAATAATTTGAAAAGGAAAAAGAGGCGACCTTTGCCTGGTAGGAAATGGACAAAGCGTGTTTCTTGTGAGGAAATACAGTCAAGAGAGACTGGTATGTCTTATGTTTTTTTCATATGGTGTTTGAGTTCCTTATTATGATGATAATCGAGAAGGGGAAAATTAGACTAAGATAATAGGCATCCAATGATATGATTTCAAAACTTACATAATGATCCTCTCAAACACAAATTAGATTAGAAAAACATCTCTTAATTTTTGTTCAAACCAAACGTATCTTTACTCAATCTTCAAACACATACAAACTTCTCCCAAGTCGGTATAATTTCAGCAAAATTCAGGAAAAATCGGTTGTTAGTTTATTCGCTGATGATTGTAAGCTGTGTCTTGGTTCTCTGTGGATGGTGGTGAAGGTGACTTGTCCACGAACCATTCCCTACCATAAAATGGTTTCTTTCCATTTTAAAGCCCTTGACTTCTTTGTTTGTGCCATTATATGCAGTTTTTATGTGTCTTCATACTTAAGTTGTTGCATGCTTTTCAGATGAATCAAGTGGTTGCCTGGACCCTTCCAGTTGTGAAAATTTAGATGCACAGGATTTTGAATCTGACGATCACGAACCTTCTTTTATAACATTAGAAGGCGGACTGAAAATCCCTGATAATATTTTCGATGCACTATTTGACTATCAAAAGGTTGGTGTTCAGTGGCTGTGGGAATTGCATTGCCAAAGAGCTGGTGGAATCATTGGTGATGAGATGGGTCTCGGTAAAACCATCCAGGTTTTATCTTTTCTTGGTGCATTGCATTTTAGTGGCATGTATAAACCAAGCATTATCATTTGTCCTGTGACCCTGTTGCGACAGTGGAAAAGGGAAGTTCAAAAATGGTACCCAAAATTTCATGTAGAGCTTTTACATGATTCTGTGCGAGAACCTGATGTTAGAAAGAAGCAGTCCAAGTGTGATGAATCGGACTATGATAGTAATAGTTCAAGTGACAGTGATTATGAGACCAATATTCAATCAAAAAGCACAAGAAAATGGGAATCCCTGATAACTCGTGTAATGAGAACAGAATCTGGATTGCTTATCACAACATATGAGCAGCTCAGAATATTGAGGGACCTGTTACTCGACATTGAATGGGGTTATGCAATTCTTGATGAAGGACACAGAATAAGGAATCCAAATGCTGAAATTACGCTGGTTTGCAAACAGCTGCAGACTATACACCGTATCATAATGACTGGCTCACCTATACAGAACAAACTGACTGAACTGTGGTCATTATTTGATTTTGTTTTCCCTGGAAAGTTGGGTGTTTTGCCTGTATTTGAATCCGAGTTTGCTGTTCCTATAGCAGTTGGTGGATATGCAAATGCTTCACCATTACAAGTATCAACAGCATACAGGTGGCTCTGATCTTCCTTTTTGTTAATCTTCTTGTCACATATGGAATTGGCGTCTGTTAAATTATCTGGTTATATAGCGTATAAATAATAGGGAACAGAATATTCACCCATTCAAGTTCTGGTGGGGAAGTAGAGAAATGGAACAAAGAAGGATTTTCAGTTAGACTGTTGGTATATTTTGTTAAGGCGGTACTGTCATAAGTTTTCTAGCTCATTAGCTGCAACACCAAATAATTAGTTAAATTTTTACATTTTGCAGGTGTGCTGTGATGCTTCGTGATTTGATCATGCCTTATCTTCTTCGGCGGATGAAAGCAGATGTGGATGCCCAGCTTCCGAAGAAAACTGAACATGTTTTATTCTGTAGCCTTACTACCGAGCAAGTATCTGCGTATAGAGCATTTTTGGCAAGCTCTGAAGTGGAGCAAATCCTGGATGGACGGAAGAACTCTCTTTATGGAATTGACGTAATGCGTAAGATTTGCAACCACCCTGACTTGCTTGAAAGGGAACATGCATTTAGCAATCCAGACTATGGAAATCCAGAACGCAGTGGGAAAATGAAAGTTGTGGCACAGGTGCTTAATGTTTGGAAGGAACAGGGTCATCGAGTTCTTCTCTTTACTCAAACCCAACAAATGCTTGACATTATTGAGAACTTTTTGAACACTTCTGGCCATAATTACCGGAGAATGGATGGAGTTACTCCCATAAAACAAAGGATGGCTTTAATTGATGAATTTAATGAGTCAAGTGAAGTATTTATATTCATTTTAACAACCAAAGTTGGGGGCTTGGGGACGAATCTTACTGGTGCAGACAGGGTGATTATCTTTGACCCTGATTGGAATCCTTCAACTGACGTTCAGGTAATTTTTTGTTTTTGATACATCCTGCCGGGTCTTCAAATAGTTTCAGCACAACTGTGAAACTTTCATTGGTAACTTTGTGTTGTTCATATAGTTATTTAATATCCTGGAAAAACATCATTATCTTTTTTATTTGTCATCATTATTGCTTTTATTAGGCCAGAGAACGAGCTTGGCGAATTGGTCAGACACGGGATGTGACAGTATATAGGTTGATCACACGTGGAACTATAGAGGAGAAAGTGTATCACCGTCAGATTTACAAACATTTTCTTACTAATAAGATATTGAAGAACCCACAGCAGAAAAGATTCTTTAAAGCTCGAGATATGAAAGATCTTTTTACACTGAACGTGGATGACAAAAGTGGGTCAACTGAAACGTCAACTATTTTCGGTCAAATATCTGAAGAAGTATATATTGCTGGGCCACACGAAGATAAGCAAGATAAGCATAAACATCCTCAAACTGCTGAATCAGGTTCTGGTGATGTTGTAGTTAATAGCGATGGCAGGTCAAAAACCAGATCAGCCAAGGGAAAGGGAAAAGAAAAGACAGATCGTCTTGATGAAGCAGATGAGGAAACAAATATATTGAAAAGTCTTTTTGATGCCCATGGATTACATGTAAGGTTCTTCATTGTGTTTCATTTTACCTCCAATTTATCAGTGTCTTTGATTTTATTCAATTCATTGTTGGAAATTTGCATACTGTTGATGAGTTGAGAATGGAGTGAATAATGCAACAAGTGAGCATATGTTGCGTAGTATTAATTTTAGTTACTTTAACCATTCTCATTTAGAGTTTATATATTCATTTGGATTCTGTTCCTTTTAAAAAGAAACACACACACACACACACACACACACACACACACCCCTTAGATTTGCTTTACCCTTTCTTTCTTTCTTTTTTTCAAGTGGTATTTGGCCTCCTTGATCTAACTTGTTTTACGGGCGTAGAGTGCTGTGAACCATGATTTGATCATGAATGCCAATGATGAGGAAAAAATGAGGCTTGAGGAGCAAGCTTCCCGGGTGGCACAGAGAGCTGCAGAAGCTTTACGTCAGTCACGAAAGCTCCGAAGTCGTGACAGCATTGCAGTTCCTACATGGACAGGAAGGTCAGGAAGTGCTGGTGCACCATCATCTTTCCGTCAAAAGTTTGGTTCAACCGTGAATTCCCAGTTGGTAAGGAATTGCAAAGAATCTGATGAATTGACTGGTGATGGAAGTAGAAAATTAAATGGATCTGCTGCTGGGGCATCTGTTGGTAAGGCATTATCTTCTGCTGAGCTTTTGGCTCGAATCCGGGGTAACCAAGAAAAAGCCATTGGTGTTGGGCTAGAACATCATCTTGGCACGGCCGTTAACCCATCTAATCAAGCAAGATCTGTGGATGTCGGATCCTCTAGGGCTTCTAAAAAGGTAGATGGGGTGCAACCTGAGGTACTGATTCGGCAAATCTGTACATTTCTACAACGGAGAGGTGGTTGTTCTGATTCCTCCAGCATAGTGCAGCATTTCAAGGACAGGATACCCTCAACAGATCTTGCCCTGTTTAAGAATCTGTTAAAGGAAATAGCATCTCTGGAAAAAGGACCAAATGGATCACAATGGATTCTGAAGCCAGACTATCGAGAATGATAAGCAAGTCCTACACGATTGGTAAATTGTGTTGATGGAATTGTCATTTCGTTGCCTGGTCTCTAAGCCTGCTTCTTCAAGTCGTCAAGGGGGGTATTTTTGGCAAGTTTTTGAGTTATGGGGATTGTAGATTTTTTCCCATGTTATTTCACAACTGATATGTGGCTATGCGTGAGTTTAATCTGCTCTTATCTAAATTCTGGGCAGATAAAACTAACGAGAGTTATAGAGAGCTGTTCAAATATGATCACTATCTTGTGGTCAGATAAAATATGATCATATTTTTGTAGGATGCAGCTGGAAGAAAGTACCTATATTTTTTACCTGAGAAGGATTTGCAGACTGCGGCGCAAGTTTGTGAATCCTGAAGGAACAAAAAATGGGGAAGCAGGACTGCTTTTGCCGTTGTAAAGGGTGATTTTGTATAACGGCCAATTGCGAACGGTCTTTTCCCGCTATGGAAGGGTGATGGCGGTGCGTTTTACCTTTTGTCGAGAAAAAAGGGAGTGGTGGCGATGCTCTTCATCTAGTTGACGAACTTACCTCTGTATAAGGATGTTGCCAAGGAGTAGATCCTCGGCTTGTACTTCCCAGTTGAGAAGCATTCTGGAGCTACCCCTTCTTCTTCCTTCCTTCTTTTCTGCTGACATTTTATTCGGAAGGAAGTAAACTAATTTGAGATTTACTAGCATAATGAAATTGCATGACATTTTTGAGAGAGGTAGGGTTTGCTCCGATGCACAGCAGAGAAAATTTGCGGTTGATTGTAGAGTGAGCTTGCATCACGCTTGATTAAAGGCAAGTTGCGAGTGTGTAGTATTTTGTATCGGAAGATTATTACAGAAAATGGAAAAAAAAAAAACCTAAAAAAGCAGAAATTATTAGTGATTTTTTTTAAAATTTTTGGTGAACTGAGGTAATTACTAATTATTACCTAACTTAATATAAGATTCAGTAGTCTAATTTAGGAAAGTTAAAAAAATTACTAACTTACTTAATCATAACTTATGTTACATAATCTTTTTAAAATACTTTTATATATTGTTACATTATATATCAATTTATAAGTAAATAAATATTTTAAAATAATTTAATAATTTTTTCAAATTAATCAACTAGCTTTTCATATTAAAAATTAGGTATAATTGATCAAAGATCAACGGCATTGTAGCATGAACACACTCTTATTGGAACAGAATTTCGGAAAACATCCTAGTAAGAGTCAGCTTAAGGAAAAATAGTCATTCTTTTCTATAGATACTGTATGTAACTAGTACAATCCGAGGAAATTAAGGAAGTCATGGACATTTGGCAGGAATTTATTCCTGAATATATCGAGTTCCTTGTACCATATGCAGACTCATTTACTTCCGGCACAACCTGCTTCAGCCTCTCGTCAAGAAATAACCAAAAACGTGTGTATGTAACTATGTATTCAGGGATTTTAATTCTTCATACAATCAGAAGGCTGCCCATCCTGATGCAGTAGTCGATCCTGACGCAGCCGTTGAAGGAAGGTTCCTCTGTAAATGTCAACAACAAAAAATGAGGAAATAAATGGATTGATCCGAAACGGATCACGGCTCAGGGAACTCAAGCATGTTTATATAATGTAGAATCCTTGAAAATACAGCCACTCGATGTTCACGTGGGGGAACTTCTTAATGGACTTCCATCACATCAAGACACCATCACCACGAATCCCCCAGTAAGTGACTAGGTAAGGGATATGTGTCATACCAAGGTAACTGTTCCTTCTCCAATCAATATGTTTCAATCACATTGCAATCTAGATTGATAATTGGGATATAAAACTACAGTTCAATAATTAAGGGGTCGATATTTCTACATTTTTATAACAAGTAATGAACCGCCAATGTCACTGTTCTTATTGTATGTCTTGAATCTAGCTAACCTGGAACTGTTAATGTAGCTACTGGAACTGGAAGCATGGCTCTAGTGATCTTCTAAATTAGATTCAGTTCAACGATACAAGTGAACTGAAGTTGCTATTTGCGTCAAATAAAATAAAGATCAGGCTCTAACATGCCATGAACATCCCAGATCATATTGACAGATATTGCATGCAATAAGGAAACGACAAAAGGATGAGCAGACCATTCTACCTTTAGTTGAGAAAGATCTGAAATAGAATCAGTAGACTGTCTCACGCTATCATTCGATCCTTTAAGATCAGTACTCTGACTGGTAGATATCTTCCGAGCAGCAACAGGATCATTTGGAGGGGGCGGAAGGGGAGACCTGATTTTTCCTGCTCCGGCTGGCGGGGGAGCAAGGCTCAATGCTTTAGGCTTCGCAGTTCCAGAATGCCCACCTGCTAAACCAGCTGCCGAAAGCATGCCAGTTCCAGTAGATGGTTTGGGTTTCACGTTAATCCGAATGGTTTCCCCTTCCTGCAGGTTCCAAACGACAGAGAAGTCAGTGTGAGACAATATGATGAAACGGAGAAGTCGTAGGGCTCAGTCCCATTTGGAGAGACCAAATGGTGCTGTCGATTATCAGAACAAACAAGAGTAAAAAAATGCAGTATCCTCTTTTTCGAATTTGCTTGGAAGGGAGGAGAGCATTAAAAAGAGATTCGTTCTCATGATGATGTGAAAGATACGCATATCTCAAATCTCAATAGCCACGTAATGCGTCCATTGTACAGAGCAACACGAAACAGAGCCGCTGAGAAATCACACGAACGAAATGGAATAGATAGCTACACTGATATCAATTAGCCACTTATAAGTGACTGGAAATCAGACAAACATGGCAGTGTACCACGCTTTGTTTCCTCAAACTCAGCATGTAGGACAATCAAAGCAACTTTTCTCTTCAATAAGGCACATCCTATTTTTCAAGATTATAAAATGCGCAATAAACAACGTCACAGTGAGACGGTATTGTATTATACGTATACCTTCAATCTGTGATTTACGGCTGGATGAATATCAATATGAGATTCCTCGCACGCCTCGCCGGATTCTCTCTCATGTTCCCTTCTCACATACTTGTCGTGATCCGACAATGCCACATTGAAGTCAAAAGCTTCATTTCGTTCCGCAAACCCTAAACCTATAAACGCGTGCTTACCCTGACCGTCCTCGATCTTCAGGACAAAGTACCTGGACGAGTCGAGGGTGGACTCCACCGAGTTCTCGCGTTGGCCAGGGTAGACGAAACAAGCGGCGAATAACTCCCCACTGTTTGGATCCTCCAGTCGGATCTCGCACCGATCCTTGCACGATACGACTCTGAGCCGACCGGACCATATTTTATCGGATTGCAGCCATTCGCCGCACTTGTACCCACCGGCCGTGGTTCGGGGCGGAATCTTGTACACCGAGACCTCGCGGACTACAAGGAGGGTGTGCTCGAATGCCTCCTCCTCTTCAAAAGACATGGTTGAGGAAGCGGAAGTTTTCGAATTGAGGGAACAATGTGAAAGGAATTTGGACAGGGTTCGAGTGGATTGATCGAATCTGATGATGAAGCAAGGACCCGGGGGAAGACGATCGGATTATTTGTGAAGAATGGATTAGAGTGAATTTCCGGCGATTTTGATGTGAATTAGAGCCTTGGATTACCGAGAGAGGTATGAAGGTGAGACTGAGGCATCAACTGGGAGATCAGAGTCGTGGGCTTAAAGGCAGCTTGAGAGATCAGTCATAAAGTTGAATAAACAATCAATCAGTATTCAACGCTGATAATTATTTACATAAACACGGATTTGGCTTCAGAAGAGTCGAGTATAACAATCACTCCGTCAATCGCATGGTTTTAATTCAGCTGATTGGAGTTTTTTTTTGTTTTTTTGATGCTGATTTATCGGGTTTTGCTATTCAAACTTGTAAATGTGCCCATTCTTCTTTTCATCCTCTTCTGTTTTAGCAAAATTGTATGTGTACCTATTCTATTTAACTGCGTGTTGTCCATTAGTGAAATTATAATTGTTATGCAATACGGAGCATGTTAATATGTGTATATTGTTAGGTACTAATATTCTTTTATTAAAGACAATTTTATTTGAGATATTATTACTTGCTAAATATTGATACTTTTCTTAAAAAAAAAAAGCATGTTCGTATAAATTTGTTTGAGGTTCTACGTACAAGTACATTAAAGTTTTGATATTTTTTATTGCTGGCCAAAAGAGTGTGCTCCTAAGTTTCATTGCTACGTATTATTAATTAAATCACGAGTCCTACAATACTTGAAATTTTTTTTTGAGATTTAGAGGCTGTTTAGGAAGTATTAGAAGTGTTTCTGAAAAGTATTTTTCTGTAAATCAAGATAAACTCCTTTATATATTTACTGTATATATCGTAAAAATACTTTTAAAACTATAGTTTTGATTTCATCCAAACACTTTTTTAGCATAAGAGGCAATACTTGTATTTAGAGATAAAAATAGGCTAAAGACTACATGAAAGTATGTGTTGGGAAATTCATTATTGTGATCAATCATTTGGGAATTCTGTAAGCTGTAAAATTAATTTTTACAATTTTTACTATACGAATAATGTCATGTAATGGTTTTTAGGACTTGAAAGGAAAAATCGACCAGGATTCACAACACAAGTAACCTGAGTTTGGGTCATTAACTAACTGCCACCATAATTACTTGTCCAATTCAAGTCTGAAGAACGTAGTTTTGGGAGAAGAAAATGTAAAGAAAGCAAAAGGAAAGTGCTTTGGGCCAATATATGAAAACTTATAGTTCTTTGTGGGCCCAATAAATTTACTGTGTTCACCACTTACATGTTATACTAACAATTGAGAGAGTGTTTGGGTAAGATCAAAACTATAATTTCAAAAGTGTTTTTACGATATACAAGATAAATATGTGAAAGAGTTTGTCTCAATTTGCTGAAAAATACTTTTGAAAAGTGATTATTAGAATATCCAAACACCTTCTGAGTCTAACAAAAAGAATTAATCTTAAAAATAGTTCGTCTCTCACAACATAATAAATCAAGATTCAAATCTCACTTAAAAAAAATATTCATATTTAATATCTAACAGTCTATATAACACGATTACATCTGATAAGAGTATACATGTGCCTGTTAAAAAAGAAAAACTACCGGGTTACTGTGTTTTTTTTAAAAAACAAAAAAATATGTTACTTATAGCTGATTGATATGGGCACAAAGGACCCCAATTTTTACCCAAAAGAGATAAAAAATCAGCCCTTAAACCTGCTCGGCAATTAAACGACAACTCAGGGTTAGTTCTGGGAATTGGAATTTAGTGCGAAGACTTCCCCCGGTCAGCCGTATCCTCGTGTTATAGTATCATCGCCGTGTTCTCCAGTTCCATGACACTCAGAGCCAGGACCCAAACTTGAACTATATTCCAGTAGAGGTCGTCGCCATCGAAGTGCAAGTACTGAGCTACTCAGCCCACAATATCATGTTTCATACACGTATGATTTGACTCCTTTCTCCCCGATCAAACCTTAACTGATCCGCATGCAAAATTACTGATGAAGTCATTCACATGCTGCTAATTGAAATGACCTGAGTTATTGGTGCAGGAATGGCCAGAAACCTAGCTGCATTTCTGGTGTTGCTTCTGTCCGTTTCGATCTGTGAAGCGGCGACGATTTACGAGCCGATCTCGGATTCTCATCGAGCTGTGGCTTTAGAGCTCTTCGCGCCTATTAATGGATCGTATTCTAGGTGAACTAAACCCTAATTAAACCCTTATTAATCTTAGGATGCTATTGTCCATTCTCTTGCTTCCATCGGAGAACGGAGGGCTGGTGAGATAGTCTTGTGCCGCCCAATTGTTCTCGGCCCCAATTACATTTTGATAGCACCAAAAAAGAAGGGAAAAAAATATACTTTTTGGCGATTCAGAAATAAATTCCTTTGGCCTATTGCTTTTCTTAGGTGTCGTGTATTATAGTTAATTTCTTTGGTTTGCATCACTCTGATAGGCAGCTAATTATTATTTTGCATTATCACCTATCAGTTTAGAAGATACATATGAGGCCTTAAGCATTTATGAGATCCTTGCCATAGAAAATAAGCCTGATGTGAGCACAACCGCTTGTCAAAAAGTATTGGAGATTCTTGGGTCATCATCTACTACTCCAAAGGATGTGTTCTATGCCTTAAAAGTTAATGGCAAACTGAAATGCAAGGTTGATGAGAAGGCTCTCAAGGTACCTGCATGCCATGTCCACTATTATGTTTGTCGCAGCTTAAAATTGCTTCTGAAACTTTTATTGTTGTGTTCAAGTCTCCAAATTGACGCTGGTGTTTGTTTTACATGTAAAGAATATTGCTTCGAGACTTAAAGCTACTGTCAGTGATGCAAGTACGTTGCTCGACATATACTATTCAATAGGGGCTCTGGTTCTTATAAAGGTAATTCTGGGGATTTTATTTAAATGTGCATCGATATTTTTAGACACGTTGGCTATTCTTGCGGAGATGTCTCTGTTCTAAGATTTACTTCTTTGGTACTGTTGCTGCCAGAAAGCAATTTAATATATTTTTCTATAATTCCTTCTGATCTTTCAGTGTTATTTACAGGATCAGACTTCTAATGTTGATGTGCTTCTTGCCGATGGTGACGGGACTTTTCAATCAATCAAGGTTTTTTTTCCCCCCCTCACATTTACATTTAGATGCAATCTACGTTTGCATTAAGATAAATATTATTGTTGCCCATCTAATGTGATGATGGGAGTCTAGGATATAGAACCACAACCGATACACGTCATTTTCTTTTTGCTGCAATCTCAATTGAAACCCTAATACGGAAACTTGTGTTAATGTCATGCCTTATTGACAGGCTCTGAGCCAGAGTGATGGAAGATGGCGCTACAGCCCTGATAACCCTGAGTCTAGTACATATGCTGCTGGTAATTATACGTGTTGATATTTTTCTCTCTGTGTTTTGGTCAAGGTAGTCAAGCTAACATGAGCCATGGGGTCCCAATGGTAATTATCATAGCTAATCTATACTCACAAGTAACAACTAACCTGTATCTTGCAGGATTAGCGCTTGAAGCATTTGCTGGAGTGATCTCACTAGCATCTTCTGAAATTGATCAGTCTAGGGTAAACTTCTGGATCTTTAAAATGTGTAATTTAAAAACTCAAGGACGTAGGATAGTTGCATGTGTTGTGTAGGAATTCACTTTATGAAGCTTGCAGGCGGTACTGGCAAGTTAGATTTGAGAAGCACTGATGCTTGACAATTTTAGGACTAGTCTGTTTTTTTTTTTTTTTTTTTTGTGTGTGTTGTTGGGGGGGTAGTGTTTAAACATCTCACCTCCCCTCCGTTGAACCAAATATGCCTTAGTGGTAATCTTAAATCTAAGAAATCACTGTAGTTAATTAAGTTTTTGGTTAATCAAAATTTTTCTTTACAATATTTTAATTCTACTCTTCAAACACCAACGACAATATGTGAACAATGAATATACTTTCATCATCACATCATTGGGTCAAAGTGAATCAAAACAAACCAGAGTAGCAAGATTAAAGCAGCCTTCTGCAAGGGGCATAAAGTGAAATAGTGAATCTCTTCTGATGCTTAATCACTGTGTGTCCATGAGCATCAGAGAGAGGAGGGGGAGGGGAGGTGAGACAGCAGGCTTGCCTGTGGAAATTCTGGTGTAGACATGAGAGGTAGAGAGTAACATTCCTGCAATTTGATTGATGACGTGCCAATGCTGCTGCTTTTCTCTGATGCATTGTGTAATCATATCTTACTCGACATTGTTATTGGTATCTTATATTAGCTTCATACTGGCAGATTGATACGGCGAAGAATGATATATTGAAGCTTTTTGACAGCATTGAGAAATATGGTATGCGTATCTAATTCCTAATTCAAAGTTCTGTGTTAATAATTATAAATTAAGTTAGAAATTTATGTTATAGGTGTAGTAGCAATGAGGTCTTTATGTATCTTATTATAAGAGACAATTAACCAAATTACATTGTTCAAAATGTTGGTTAAAATTAGTTGAAGACAATAAATATGTAAAAAAGTATAACTTTTTTGTCAAAAATACCTTCATTTATGTGGAAGAAAGATAATGTGTGGGAGAGAGACTGTGTGGGAATTAAATGCAATGATATGAGTAATATGAGTAATTAAATGGGGGTAAAATGGAGATCAACAAACAAAATTTGAGACA
>NW_021632847.1:0-60776 GCF_004799145.2 Neltuma alba | reverse complement strand
TTCTCTATGCCAAGAGCAGAAGCAGCAGCAGCAGCTTCTTCTGATGGCAACATGTGCGGTAGCTGATACCAGTCATAGTTATAGATTAGATATACTGGAGAAACAAATTGCATCAAAATACAGGGAAGTTCAAAACATTAAGTGCAAAATCATTCCCTAAGAATAAAACTATTTAAAATGAGCACATCTCTAGAGAATAGCAAGCAATTAGGAACGCATAAAATGGGCAGAGGCAAATTAAAAACGCCCATATCAACCTATAGAATCAAAATTTACTTAAAAAATCCATGTATAATTGCTGAAAGCTTTCATTTATTACTGCTTGACACTATAAATGCATTGAGAATATGTGAAGTTATCAATATTTTCACATGAAGAAAAAATTTATAAGATCCACATAGTGAACTATTAATGGTTAAAAAAAAAAAAGTTAGCGACCACTGCATCTAAAGAATCCACTACAATTGAAATCAGTTATCATGTAATTAACAGCATTAATGGCTCTAATAGATCATGCAATTATTGGCTGGCTTTTATCATATTTCCCGATCAATCTTCTTATCTATCTATTTTTTATTTACTCTTGCAATTTATTTTAGGTGTCTACTGCCAGTTAATATCGCATGATGTTTAATTTCTTTGGTTTAGTTAACAAATTTTCATAAGAATCATGTAAAACTATAGGTGTTAATGGGGTGAAGTCAAATTGTTTTATTTCTTCATTTGTTTCTAGTATTATGAGTCTTTATTTTGCGTTCATGTTCCTATCCTTTCCTTTTGGAGACGTTGGTTAGCTGCTTCTCTTGAGGCCTACCTCCTCCTATATGTAGCAAATGTTGCTTTGAAACAGATACCAAACTTTTAGAGACAATATTTTCTGAAAAACTTCACACAAAAATCTCAACGATATCATCTTGCACAGCAAGACCTACAAAGATTTCATTTTTATAAGGTAGCAAAAGTCAATAACAGCCTTTACATAAATTATATACAAATTCTAAAATGTCTTTTAAATAAAGACTCTTATAAATAACATGAAGAGAGACCACTCACATTTGAAGTTCGATCCGATATTCCATCTACATCAAAGAAAAGGGCCCCAGGAATGTGAGCAACCTGTTGCAATTGTGTTAAACAAAATACGCTAATAGCCAAATGATAAACAGAAGTGAATTGCAAGACAATAAACAAACACAAACAGAAGCATATCCCTTCTATGTCATGTCTCATAAGCTGCTTAGAATTTTTTAACTAAAGAGAATGGGATTGATAACAAAATTATGTTCAGACCTGATATTCTTGAAATGGGTTCCTCTGCTCATCTGGCATGTACCAGGAGGCATCCAATACCTGAATAGACTAGACACGCTTAGGAATTTTCATGGCTGATGTAATGTAACATATTCAGGCAGTACAAAGATGGAAAATTCAGATCATGCATATACATCTAGTAGAATTAAAGAATTTAGCATAAAAAATGTATGATACTGATTACAGGTTTGTCATATGGCCCAGAATGATTTAAAATATGTAAACAACAGATTGAAAATCACCCAATTACCAGTTAGTAATCAAAGCAAAGACAAAAAGGGTTCCTCCCTACTTTCCAATAACAAGCTGACACCACATAACATGCGAAAAAAGGACACAAGATTCTCGGGCTTAATGCTTGAGAGGAAATTCCACATTTCTGTTGATCAAAGTCTGTCTCGCAAGCATATCAAAAAAGTATTCATATGAAACCCCTAGAAATCTTGATTAATCCCCATCAATCTTTTCTTTTTTTAAGAAAAAGGAAAGTGCTGAAAATGAGAAAGTCTTTAAAAATAAAAAATCATGGAAACTAGAAAAGTTTTGAAATAAATAATCGTACGATATTAGAAGTTAAGCCACCCATTTGGATTAAAGGAAAAGGCAATTAGCATTAAATAATCAAGTAAGTTCCTTACAACGCCTCTGGTATAGATTGCACACAAGAGGGCAACTCAGAATAGCAGAAAATGCAAGTACCTTCAAATCAGGCTTCTTAAGATTAGCATAGAGCCAATCCACGGAAACAACAGGATCATCCGTAGATACAGACACTGTTGAATAAGAAGCTCGTGTTCCAATGGGGGAGGAAGCCATGACAAAATGAGACCACCCAGTTATCCTTGTTTTTTGAGAAGTATAGGCTGGAACAGCTTGTGATTGAAATGAGCTCTTCTGCAGGTACATATGCAAAATGAGAAACCAAGGTCAAAGAACAGCTATAGCACATAAATACAGAAAGAAATAATATGTTTTGAAAAATGGGCCAACAAATTGAAAAGTTAACATTTTTCCATAAAGGTAGAGCTCCTAAATGGCTGACTAGTTAAAATGCTTCTCTTTAACGGCGTTAATTGAAATTTCGTTCATCAAAATATCATAAGAACCACGGCTGGAACATAACTGATATAGATAACTCTAAATGTGTTAATCTTTGAGCCTAACTACAATTTATGCCAACAATTCCCACATAAAAAAAAAAAACAATAGATAATTCTAATGCACATTTAATGACTAATTCATGTGAGAATCAGCAAAAGAAACTATTTTGCATGCTGATTAAACCCTCTAGTTTGCATCACCACCCATCACAAAATGACGTCACCAATTTCACAATCACTAATTTGCACCATCAAATATATATAATCCCAACGTCACGTTTAAGTACTGCATCATGTAAGAACCAGCGCAAGAAACCATTTTGCATGATGATCGAAACTTCCGGCTCGTATCGCAATTGATGACAAACAGACATCACCAATTTCACAGTCACAAAAGCGAAAAGTCAGATTAAAACTGCCGAATATTATTAGGCTTTCAGCAGGATGCATAAACAATATATTCGTATGGGAAGGGGCATGCAAAACGCGCATAACCAGCAGTTATAAATTTGCTAATTGCTGTCTGGTTCATACTCAATCATACTTCGAGAACTTAAACAAGGAAAATGAGTCACGCAGCCTAACAGACCAAGGACTCCAAAACCAACAAAAACAAAAACTATGGAAAACCAATTCACAGAACTAAACACTGTAGGACAAATGAGCACAGGAGCAAAGTTCCTAATTCACAGGCACAGAATCAAGGCTGATGAAAGAGACACGCATATACACACAATCCATACTGAAATTGGAGAACAAAAGAAAACCCAGATGAGATTTCATGAAAAGATGGGACTTGCATTTAAGAAAGAAGTGAGTATTTGGGGCCTCGAAGAATGAATGAGGCGAGGACCCAACAACATCCTTCTGAGAAGAGAAGATGCCATATCCCTCAACGATCATATAAGCAAGTCGCCTTAGATAGCTGGAAGAGTGAGGTGCGTCAAAGAATGAAAGCAGCCAAAGGGAGAGACTGCTGAGTGTGACGGAGAAGCTCCTCAGTTATCGTTTTCTGAAGCTGAAGACTGAAGAGGTGGAAATTGATGAAACGCATCAATAGAAAACAAGACTAGCGTTTTGATTCAATTTACGAGTTGAAGAAAATTGGTAAATTTTAATTTTAAAAACAAAAATTTTAAGAAAATCAGTTTGAATCATCATTCTGCAAAAAATAAAATAAAATAAAATGATGAAGTAAACAATTAAAAAATTGTTTTATTAGTATAGTTGTCATTAAGAAAATATAATATTTTTTTAACCTCTTCTCTCTGATTTTATAGAACAAAAAGTAATATATCAAAAGTAATAATATTTTTCATTTATCAGTCAAGTCATAAATATAAAATATTATGATAATTTCGAACATAATAATTATTCATGGTTTATTAGTTAATTTTACTATATGCTTTGATTTCTTGGCCGCCTGGCCGGATACTTTTTGATTGATTTCTTATAACTTTACTAGATTTTAATTTAATTTTAGGTATGAATTTTCAAAATTAAAATTTTCATTTAAAAACCAAAATTAATTTCTATAATCAAATATTTATTCACAGTGAACTAGATTTTTTAGATACACAGAGTAATTAATTGTATAAAATCTTGATTTATAGCTTCTTTTGTTTTTGAGTGAAAAGGGAGTATATATATACTCTTCCAATCCTAAATATAAAACTTATTTAACTAATTTGATTAGATTAAGAAAGTTAAGTAAATTAGTTAACTATAAGAAATATGACATGTTTTTCCTAAAATACCATAATCATCTTCTTTAATATCATCTCTCCTTATTTTACTTGATTATGATTGAGGAAGTGTCTATAGAGGTAATTAAGAAAAAACTGATAAATATGATAAAATATTTTATATTTAGAACCAAAATCAACTCAACAAGTAAATTCTATATTAAGAACAGAGGAGTGTATATATATACACATATATATATATAAATTAAAAAACTGTGCAAAGTCTACAAAAGCACCATCATCTAAGCTTCAGGATTGACAGTACTAAGGAGATCCAGTGCTGATCCATAGCTTATTTGAATTAAGCGAACGAAAGCATAATGTACTGTAATCAATTGGTAACTCTTTGTGAGTGGGCATCGCCTCCAATAGAAATATATCTATATCTAACAGGGGAAAAAAAGGGTTCGTGTTAAAATGTCAATTATGAATATTATAAAACAAAGGCAACTGATTGTCATGGTTATATGCTTAAAATTGAACACCTCCTTTCGCAAGGAACCCAGCTATAAATCTTCAAATACTAACAACGTCTATGTCCCATGATTATTTTATAATTGAAAAAGCTCTTTCTTTTATTGTTTTCCAAGTAAAAATTAATAAGAACTTCACCCATTATCTGGCATGTCCGGTTAGTAATACTAAAGA
Organism: Neltuma alba; assembly: GCF_004799145.2. Lineage (NCBI taxonomy): Eukaryota > Viridiplantae > Streptophyta > Magnoliopsida > Fabales > Fabaceae > Neltuma > Neltuma alba. The sequence continues at coordinate 55,972 of NW_021632847.1, read as the reverse complement.
TCCAACTACCAAGTGGTAAATTGTACATTGCAGCATTTTGATTTTTACCCCATAGACGTCACATGACCCTCAATTTTTTCTTCACATCAGTTAAGTAATTTACATATCATCACTAATCATCATCATGCAATCCAACATACAACATAAAATCAGATTAAGATACAACAACAACAACAACAAGCCTTATCCCACTAGGTGGGGTCGGCTACATTAATCACACGATGCCATCGTGCTCTGTCAACAACCCAATCCTTAGATATGTTGTTGACTAGGAGGTCTCGTTAGATTAAGATACAACAAGCAAAAAAAAAAAAAAGCCGGCAGATAGATGAATTCCATTAAGAGCGTATACACAGAAAATGGCCCTTAGATCTAGCTCCATATCCAACATAACAAAAATACAGGCACAGCACAAAACAGCCGGCAAAATGAAGTAAACTGTTTTCTATCAACCCACTGAAGAAACAAAGGGTGTGATAGTATAAAACTTAGTTCTAAACATATTAAAACTAGCGCTTGTCCACCAATAGTATCAATTCACTTACAATTTACTTGCAAAATATTAACAGAGAGCTGAATAAGGAATCAATGTAAGCCTATGTCGCTCCAATTTGCTAAAGAAGCAGGATTCTTTCTCTGAGATCAAGTATATATACAGGCTATACTAACAGCTTGATTTAAAATTCACAGTATAATATCATAAATAAATCCCAAGTAAGGCGCAAGGCCTATACAGGAGGAAAAGATCCTTGTCAGAAGTTAAAAAAATTTACAAAATGAGAAAGAATGAGATTGGCGAGGGGACTAATAAGAACAATTAGATTTCACAAACTTCATCAGAGTATTCCATGGATATCACTATGCATGGGAATGACATGCGGTTGCCTATTGCTTAGCCTTACAAGGCAACGTTTGACCAAAATAGTTGGCACTGATATCTGATAAGCTCAAGGAAACATTCTCTCTGCTTGTGAGAGTGAAACTGCGTACATTTGTCTCTCCTTAGTACATTTGTCCCTCCTCAGACCCCACCTACCTATTACACTTGTTCCATTATGATTTCAATCTTGAAACCCAAATCAACCATTACCAGTTCTTCTAGACAAGTTATTAGCCGCAAAACTGAAGAATAAACGCACCAGAGAGCAAAATTCACTAGAAGACAGAGCGGGAGGGACAGAATCCAGCATGAACTATCAAGCATCAGAAAGAAAAAGTCGCAAAATCATTAATTCCCCCAACAACTACAACGAATTTAAGACATGTGTCATGATCTAAATTCAAGCTGCAAATTATGAGCAAACATATGGGTGGGACTCAAAATGGAAATCCTACACGCACACACTTCCTTGACGAATCTGCTAATCTCTTCACTTCTTTTGCCTTCATATAGAACTCCAATAACTCATCGGCCACTTCCTTACTGTGGCATTCAATGAATGCCCTTATGAACCTTTTTTCTCTCATCCTGAGAACGGTAGCCATAGAAGTTTGTGGACATTTTGACTTTGAATCCATGTCTTCAATTTTCCTCATCAGGAGAGCCCGTGGTTTCATCCTGGTATCTAGGTTGCAAAACAAGAGATGTGGATTACGAAGAACTATTTTCGCTTCTAAATTGATTGTGCCCAATACGAACGTCATATTCCTCTGAACCTTTTCAATTGACAGTGTCAAGACAAAAGGAGACCGCCCAATTAACTCAAATATCTCTTCATCAGAGAAACCAAATTTGGCAAAATTTGCTATCTTCTCGCGAATTGTTTCCAGACGAGAGATACCAATAATTGATACAACATATTTATACCTCTTTGAATCCTTGGAAAGCCCAGTCTTGCGTATATATTCCAGCTTCTCCTCATCAAAAGAAGTCCTTGAAATAAGTGTGGGCCGGGAACAGGTCATGAAAAGAAAGTCCTCTTTGCTTACACCCAACTCTTCATACTGTGCAAGAACAGGTTTAATGGTTTTGTCAAAGTCATAGATTAAGAGTGAAGGGTTGGTCACAAGGGCTCTCTTAAGCAATGCCTTGGACTCAAACAAGGAATTAAGATATGCAAGCCTTTCGTTGAAATAACGATTGACCCGACTGCTAAGAAACCTAGGTCTACAATTGATTATCCTCACCAGGTCAGGTGCGTTTAGCCCGCAGCGACTTAGCAAAGCGAGCTTCGACTGAAGCAACGCAGCGTCGGAATTGCTCAAATGTGGGTTACGTCCCAAAATTTTCGCCACATCATCATCATTACAACCCCATTCCCTGAAAACCTGAACGGCATCCGTTGACTGATCTGTAGTGCTTTTAGCTGCGTCTTTAACTTGGGCTGGACATTGGGTCGAACAGGTGGTAGAAATGAATACTTGCGAAGGCTTTGCGGTCGAAAAAAGCAGAAAACGACGTGAGACAGATGGTAGAAGACGAAGCATGAGAGTGCATTTCATTCAAATTCAAGCCAACCTCATCTCAGTATTTTCAACCAGAAATTTTGAAGACCGGGACTCAAATAGGCAATGGCAAGATCAGGTTACAGTGAGTACTCCATCAAGTATAATGGCAAACAATATTCCTTCGGAAAATATTTTGAAACGAAGCAATGATTAGTGTAAAGAAAAAGAAACTCGAGGATAGAGAGAACGTGAACTCGCAGAGCCAGCAATGGCACCGAGAGAGCAGCGTCCAGGTTGAATCCTTATCAGCCACCCGAGTGAGAAGCGCTTGATGGCGGCTAGAGCTCATCGCTTATCATTTTGACTCGAAAACGGGAAGAATACTCCGATGAGCCCATTAGCCCATTAAAATTACAAGTCATCTAATTACACATGGCATGGATCTTAATTTTAAAATTATTATTAAATTGTGAATTCACGTGAAAAAAAAACAAGTATTTCCTAAAAATAAAACAAAATATTACTTTTAAAAAACTATTTTAATTTTTTTAATGCTACTTATTTCAAATAGAGCGCTGATATATTTTACGATTTTAATCCAATGTGTCATACCTTTTTATATAAATTATAATATATTTAGTGAAAATGTTGTCATAAAGATTGAACTATTATCCATTAACCTATTAATTAGTTAAAATAAAGAAATTATTGAACGCGACACAGAGATTATTCCGTGAATTTTTTTTTGTAAAAGGGGATTTTTTTTTTAATAATTTAATCTTATGCAATAATTTTGCAATTTGTTAAAATAAAATTGAATATTTGACACTTATCAAATGTATATATTGTGAAATTCGCTTAGCTTCATTTTGATTCACCTTGATTAAGAATATTTATAGGTGAGCGTGTCTATTTTGAAAGGCCACATGTTAGTTCAATTGTTAACACTAATAAATCCTCAAGGATTGCGACAATAAGAAAGGAGAAAAGGAGCTAAACATTCAACTTAGCTGACCTTTATTCAGCTCTCAGAACTGTAACATAGGATAAGGAACACAAGACTCTTGGAGGCAAGCAACGCTTAAAGAGAATTTCATCAACTACTGCTTCTGAAAATGACTTTTCCGAAGACCATAGTGGATGGCTTTAGATGTAATAGAAGGAGGCAGGCATTTCTAACATTTCTAATAAGAAGTTGCATTCAAAAGAGAATTGAAGGGAGGATTTTAGAATACCCAAGGAAAAGAGTTCAGAGTTGGTACCGCGCGATTATCAGGAAAAGGAAGTCTGATGCAGATGGCAACAATGCAAGAGGAATGATGAAGAAAGCAAATCAGCTCATTAATTGCAGCTTTATTAGCTATTGAATTGATTGATTTGACCAGAAATCAACGTAAGTCTAATAGCTTGCTAGAGAAACAGATCCAGTACACTTTCACAAGTTCTTAGTCCAAGTTGCATGGTTATAAATTTAACTAGAATGTGCTTTCCGTACAGGAGCCTGTAAATTTGGATTCATTTTATCCATTGGCGGTAGTAGCGAGTGCTCACGGTGCAAGTGACACTGTTAGAATCAGAGCATATAACAATCAGAAGAGGAGAAATAACAATAAGCAACATTCCATACTTCCAAAACAATTGATGAGAACATAAGAGACATGAAGATGATTCTTATGTTAGAAGAAAGGTCTACCCCATCGGCCCAAAAATTCAGATGGCTTTCGATAATGCAGCTCAATAGGAACATCTTAATGCATTCAAAAGAATTTTCTGGCTTCTTATCCTACAACTTCAGCGTTCAGATATACCATGGAGCACCCCATTATGGATAAATTCCAAGTTTATTCATCTAGAATTTCATCAAGTGCAGTCAGTATCCTCCTCCAAGCTATATTCCACTATTTGCCCACCCTGAAGCCCAATGTGTCCTTTCTTTACCTATAACATCCTGAATGCCAAGTCACCATTAACAACCAGAATGGAGAAATAAATTCCAAACTGCCAGATGAAACACAAAACTGACAATCCTGTTTCCAGGAAAACCCCATCTATGTTGAACCAGTGAAAGAAGATCAGATGACTTGTGATCTCAATTGAAGCGGCAACATTATGACAAACATATGAGAGGGGTTCAAAATGGAAAGCCTTTTTGAACAAGCCTCTTTCTTGACCCTGCTAAGCTCTTAAATTCTTTTGCTTTCGTATAGAACTTCATTAAATCATCGGCAACTTCCTTAGACTGGCTTTCAATGAATGACCGTACAAACCTATTCTCGGTCATCCTCACAGCACGCATTACTGAATGTTGTGTAAATTCCAACTTACCATCCATGTCTTGTAACTTCCTCATTAGGAGAACTCGTGGCTTCAACAATGTATCCAAGTTTATAAACAGGAGACGTGGGATTTCAAGAACTGTTTTAGCATCAAACTTCATTGTGGTCAATATGAACGTCATATTCCTCTGAACCTTTTCGATTGATAGTGTCATGATAAGAGGAGACCGTCTGATAAGATCAAATACCTCATCATCAGAGAACCCAAAGTGGGCAAAATTTGCTAACTTCTCACGAATTGTTTCCACCCGAGAGACCCCGATTATTGCAACCACATATTTATACAACTTTGCATTCTGGGAAAGCCCCATTTTGCGTATATATGCAAGCTTCTCCTCATTAAATGAAGTCCTTGGAATAATTGTGGGCCGGGTACAGATCAAGGCAAGAAAATCTTCTTTGCTTACACCCAATTCTTGATATTGTGCAAGAGCAGGTTTAATGGTGTCGTTAAAATCATAGATTAGCAGTGAAGGGTTAGTCACGACGGCTCTCTTAAGCAATTCCTTTGACTCAAACAAGGAATCAAGATATGCAAACCTTTCATCAAAATAACGATGAAGCCGACTACTAAGAAGAAACCTAGGCCTACAATGGATGATCCTTACCAAGTCTGGTGCTTTTAGCCCCACGCGACTAAGAACAGAGAGATTCGATTGAATCAGGGCAATATCAGCATTGCGCAATTGTGGGTTACGTTCAAAAATTCTGGCCAAATCATCATTATTACAACCCCATTTCCTCAAAACTTGAACAGAATCTATTGGTTGAGCTGTAATGTCTTCCTCTGCCTCTTTGACTTGGGGTAGACATTTAGTCGAACAGGCGGCGCGAGCGAATGCTTGCAAGGGCTTTGCAGCAATGCCTCTAGAGAAGGTCTGAAAACAACGTGAGACTGTTGATAGAAGACGAATCATGAGAGAGCGCCCCCTTCAAATTCATATCACGCTGATCTCAGCATTGTCAACGAGAAATCCAGAAGAAGGGACTCAGATGCCAATGGTAAAATTAGTGTCACTACTTCCCGAACAAGGAATAAATGGCGACCTCGAGCTTCGACCAATCTTGTTGACAACCCCACCTGAAACAAGGTTTGGGAACGAACTGATGATGATTAGTGTAGAGCGAAAAACGGCGGCCGCAGAAAGGTAACAACAGAGCGTCGCGAAGGAGGAAAGTTTACTCTCAAATGCTAGGGCTAGAATTTTGGCCGGTAAGAAGGAAGAATGTCGAAGGCAAATACTAGGTGGTCATGTTTCATGTACAGGTTTTTTTTTTTTTTTTTTTCCGATTGATATTTTCAACTATTGATTCTATACGTAAGACGTTTCACTTCGTATTTTTAATATAAATATTAGTTAAATAATTTGAGTATATTAAGAAAACTAGTTAAATTAATTATTGATAATAAATATGTATTGTCTCTACTAAAATATCCTTACAAATCAAATATATTAGTTAGAGGCCTAGAGCTATTATTATTATGAGAACTATCTTAGAATAAATAAATAAATATAAAAGATAAAATGGATTAGAGTTTTATATTTATAACTAAAACAAAAATCAAATAAACTTTATATTAAAAACTAGAGATAGCATTTCATATGTTTATCATTTTTTTTAAATTAACTATATTGATATCCTCCAAGAAAAATCAAGCAAGAGATTGAGGGAGTGAATTAAAAAAGATGTTTGAGTATTTTAAAGAAAAATATCACGTCAACTAATTTAACTAACATCTCTAATATATTAAAATTAATTAATTTGATTGTGTAGTATTTTTATGAATATGCAGCCAAGATGACAAAAATCAAAGTGAAAATGATAAGGGCTCGCCTGCACATGATTTAAGATCTGTTTGGATTAGCAATTGGGAAAATAGCTTATTGAAAAAGTAATTTATGAAGAAGTGAAGTTAGATAAAAGCTAAATTGGATAAGTTGAATTGTATTTAGATTGAAATTTAAAAAAACTAGTTTGCAAAAGTGAAATTGGTAAAAAATTGTTTGGATTATAGTTGAGTAAATGTAAATTTGGTTATAAAATAACCAAAATAGATATGAAATTTAATAAATAATAAAATATGATAATAAAATAATTTTACATAATACAATGAAATTAAAATAATTTAATATGAAGAAGTCTTTAATTAAATTTTAAAATTTTAGAAAAATCATAAAAAATATCTTAAATATAAAGTGAAAGATGAAAAAAATTGAGATAATATAATGAAAAAGTGAAATTTAATAAGTGAATTAAAATTAAAAACTTTAAAAAAATTATAAGAAATATTTTAAATATAAAGTGATACATAATAAATAAATAAATGATATAATAACTTTAAATTATTTCAAAACGAGAATGTTTATAGTTATTGTAAAAAAACAAGTTTGTTTTATGCCCCCTCCCAAAAAAAAAAAAAGCCGCCCCACCCCTCTTTTGTTGATGGGAGGATAAATGAGATGCTTTTAGGTATGAGAGAGAGAGAGAGAATAAAATGAAGGAGATTCTCACAAGCATGGTGAAAATCAGAAATAAGCTATTCACAACAGCTTCTCCAATCGTGCGATTCAATCTTACTTTTCAGCTATAAATGGGATGAACCATAAGCCATGTCAAACAAGTCAAAATTGCAAATCGAGCTTATAGCACCAATAAGCTATTTTTAAGCTCCACAAACGCCCCGTCAAACAGGCACATATTTGAACTTCACAACAATTTGATATAAATTAATGAAGAAAATGACAAATAAAGACCTTTAAATTACTAAAATTACAAAGAGATCACCTGAATAAGCAAGATTACCATGAGGAACCCAATATCATATTGCAAATATGAAATATTGGTAAAATGTCTGAAATATCCCTCAGTTAAGTTGTGATTTGGTCTATTAAAGTTATCATTTACTAAAGTAAACTTGTTATTTTTCATAGTTAACTTGTTTTTTTGGCATACTTTCAACCAAGTTGTAATTTGGTTTACTGAAGTTGTCATTTGTTAAAGTAAACTTTTCATTTCCTACAGTCAACTTGTCATTTAGCTAAGGAGTATTTCAGACATTTCACCAAGATTTCATATTTGTAATATAGGACTGGGCCTCTCATGATAATTTTACTTATTCAAGTGACCTTTTTATAATTTTGATAATTTAAGAGTCTTTGTTTGCTATTTTTCCTAAATTAATTCACTATCCAAATAAGCAAGGAACGAAGTGTGAACTTTAAAAATCGGGGATAAGATGAACCAGTCAACCCTCTTGTGGTAATCCTACCTCCTCCTGTTCTAATTATAAGAGTTAGTTAACTAATTTAAAAAGATTAAGGATATAAGTTAAGTTAGTTATTTGTAATAAATATGTGTTGTTTTTTTTAAAATATCCTTACTTATCAAGTGTGTTGGCTAAAACTATAATTATTAGAAAGACTATTTTAGGAAAAATTACATAAATATAAGAAACAAAATGGATTGGGGTCTTATATTTATGACTAAAATAAAAGCTAAACGAAATCTTATATTAAGAATCAGATGTAGTATTATGTACATTGAAAGAAATGTCTTTCCTGTTTGGGATGGTATGTTCAAAGTAAAAAGTTAATTCAATTAATTAATCATAATAAATGTGACGTGATTTCTTAAAATATTTGTATACTACTACCCCGGTCTTAATTATAAGAGCTAGTCAATTAATTTGAGAAGATTAAGGAAATAAGTTAAGTTAATTATTTGTAATAAATAAGTGCTATCTTTCCTAAAATATCCTTGCTAATCAAGTGTGTTGGCCAAAACTATAATTATTAGAAGAACTATCTTGGAAAAAATTACATAAATATGAGAGATAGTGGATTGGAATATTATATTTAGGATCAAAATAAAAGTCAAATGAAATCTTATATTAAAAACCGGAACTAGTATTACATTATATATCAGTTTATAAGTTAGTTAAATTAATTTAAAAATATAATAAATAAAGTAAATTAAAATTTTATATTTAGAATCAAATAAAACCCTAAAAAAGGATTTAGGCTTATAAGACATGGAAAGATATGAATATATTTTTCAAACACGTTTTAAGTACTTTCTGAAAAATATATTTTTCTTTAGAGGCCATATGAAAATTTTAAAACATAACGAAATGATTCTTTAGACTAAAAAATAGAAAGCTTAAAGCATAATTAAAATGAATAGCAAAAGATTGTGATTTACTTGGCAATGCCTGACCTAATAAAATGTCGAACTCACCAAAATTTGACCCAAAAAAAAAAAGAACTCACCAAAATAAAAAAAATGAAAAATTAATTAAAATTTATATTTTCATTTTGGCTAACATTTAAATGAGTTTTTTTTTTCTGTTACCTTTTTTTAATGCAATTTTTGTTACCTTTTTAAGCTGATAAATTAACTTTAAAGTTGAAAATGTCCAAAACTAATTCAAAACAAATTTTAAAATTAGAAGCGGGCAAGCAATAATTTACCTTTTCTAAAGAAAGACCCCTTTAAAGGTTTACGACCGGCCATCCTTAAATAAATTCTTGTATGATGGGGACAAATGCAAATTGCTATATCAACCCATTTACAAAGAAACCTCAAAGCTAAAAATTTAAAGAAAAAAAAAAAACAAAACATTATGATTGCCTATCTATTGCACTCAACCTGTTAGTTTATCTTTAAATCATAAGATACACCTGCAGCATATATGAGCTTTTATAAGAAAAATATAATGAAAATTACTTTTATTACACAAAACTAAGAATCCAATATTTAAATGTTTGCTAAAATGAAAGCTAAATACGAAAACACAAGAAAACAAACAATGCTGAGGTTGATCTAAAAGCAAACAAACAGGATATGTTGAGTGGAAACTACAATCTTGACAAAGTAAACAAAGGCATCCATGAATATAATTGCAATGCTTTATGAAATCCAGATTTCTGGGTGACTAATAGGCCATGGGCTCTCACCATCATGCCTGTGATCAGTAAACTTGTGATATTGTTTTGTTGCTGCTTATTTTGGGGAACTTGGGGCTGTGGAGAAATACTTGTTATGCACAGGACGCGAGTGACCATTTGAAGCCAGGTCGTCAGCTAAACGACACAAACCCTACTATATGTTCAGTGGGAGGCTCATATTATCTATCAGTCTACAGTGGATTCCTCGAATCTAGTGTCTGGATTGCCAACCGCAATGATCAAATTCTCAATGGTTCTTCAGAAGCTTTAACTTTGGATCATTCTGGTGTGTTGAAAATTACACACCAAGCTCAAGAGCCAACCATACTCTACTCTCCCCCTGCAGATCTGCCTCAAGATCTCATCAACAATACTCTGTGCCACCTTGTTGAAGACAGGCAACTTTGTGCTGCAACGGCACCACCTAAATGGATCAAAAATTGTATTGTGGCAAAGTTTTGACTATCCTACTGACACTCTTCTCCCAGGAATGAAGCTAGGTGTTAACCACAAAACTGGCAGAAACTGGTCATTAGTTTCATACTCGACGTATCTGTCAGCTTCTCCAGGTCCCTTCATGCTGGAATGGGAACCCAGAACAGGCCAATTGATCATCCTGCAAAGAGGACAGGTGATGCAAGATAAGAAGATAATGTTCATACTCACAACACAGTTAGACAACTGAGGGAATACAAACCTTTGTTGAATTAGTATGGTGATTGATTTTCTGGCATCTTGGACGCTGTTTTTAACGTCAATAAAGGAAATCTTAAACAACGTCTAGAGTAGAATAAAATAGTTCATGCCCCCCTTTTTTTAAATTGAAATTTATGAATTAGATTTTTTTTTCCCACCATCTCATATATTTTCTTTTGGTTCTTCATCAATAGGTTTATTGGGCAAGTGGGGTATTGAGGAATGGCAAGCTCGAAAACTTATCAGAGGAAGCCCAAAGCTTGTACAACTACACCATTGTCTCAAACAAAGATGAAGAGTATTTTATATTTTCGCCATGGAATGAAGCAACTAAGATTGATAAAGATAATGCAAGATGGTCAATCAGTTCTAATGGGGAGCTATTTGAAAGAACAAACGTGATTGTAAGTGCCGGTGACTGTTATGGTTATCACAGCCATGGAGGATGCCAATTACTGGATCAACCAACTTGTAGGCACAAAGGCGAGTTCTTTGAAACCATGCATGTTAGTGTAAGAGATCAAGGCATCACCTACAGCATAGATGACAACGTGAGCTTCACCATAAGTGACTGCCAAGCCACATGCTGGAGCAACTGCCACTGTGTTGGATTCATTAGTCATAATGATGATGCAACTGGATGTGTCTTTTATTTTGAGGATTCACAGATGAGCGTTCCTGAAGACAATATCTTAGGACTTTACTTCCTTGCTAATAGATCTGAGCCCATAGGTAAAGGTGAGTTTCAATCTTCATTTGGTCAGATTATGCATTTTTTGGGGTTAGTTTTGGCTCCAATTAAGCTTTGAACTCAGAATCTAAATTTTAATAGATACTATATCATATATTATGCTAACTACGCAGGCCCAGCACAGGAGCCAAGTCCAGGACAAAGGGACCAATATCAAGATTCAAATGCAAGCGCCAAAAGAATGAAAGTGCTTATTGCTCTCATTATCATCACTCTGTTCATCATATGCGCAATTCTATGGATACTACTCAGGAGGAGGAAAATCATGCTTGAAGGTGCATATATGGTTCCTACATATAAATAGTATGTGACAACTTGTTGAATTGAAGTGTTCATCTTTCATATTTAAACTAATGCAGGCAAGAAAAGAACAAAGATGGAGGATGAAAAGGGTGCGAAAGAAACTTCGAATGAAGCTGCAAAGTTGAACGAACTCCAAAACTATAAAAAGGATGGGCATCCTTTAAAATTCTTTACCTATGCATCTATCATGGAAGCTACTGATGGCTTCTCATCAAATAACAAGTTAGGACAGGGAGGATTTGGACATATTTACAAGGTAAAGCCCTTTAAGGTCAATTCCAAAGAATTAATTTATACTGATGGGCAGATTAATATATATTATGAAAAGGTTACTAATCTTCACTTTAGGGAAAATTGCATGATGAGAAAGAAGTGGCTATTAAGAAGCTCTCAAGAAGTTCACGACAAGGAGTGAGAGAATTCACAAATGAGTTAACACTCATATCAGAACTCCAACATAGGAATCTTGTACAGCTACTAGGTTGCTGCATTCAAGGGGAAGAGAGAATCTTAATTTATGAGTTCATGCGGCCAAATAAAAGCTTGGACTTTTTCTTATTTGGTTAGAAGGAACACTTTAAAAGAATTTTTTTTCCTATAAGTTAATTGTACCTTATTATATTTCCTGCTGCAGTATTGTTTATTTTTCTCATCTTCTAATGACATTTTTTTTGTGTGTGTAAAGATTCAACGAAAAGCAAGCTACTAGATTGGAAGACACGTTTCAACATAATTGAAGGAATAGTTCAAGGCTTACTCTACCTTCATAAATACTCAAGACTAAAGTAGTTCATAGAGACCTGAAAGCAAGTAACATACTCCTTGAAGAAAACATGAACCCCAAAATTTCTGATTTTGGTTTGGCAAGAATTATTACACAAGAATCAGAAGGAAGTACTCAAAGAATCATTGGAACATAGTGAGTATATTTTTCGCAACTCTGAACCTGTATGTCTGTTTGTTTTGATTTACATGGTTGTTTAAGATATTTATGATCTGATGATCAGTATTTTCGTTACACATGATACCAAGCAGTGGTTACATGCCCCCTGAATATGCCATGGAAGGAATTTTCTCCATAAAGTCAGATGTCTATAGTTTTGGGATCCTTATGCTTGAGACTGTGAGTGGTAGAAGAAACAACAGCTTTTACAATGAGAATTCCTCACTTAATGTAGTGGGACATGTAAGTCAAACCATTTTCACTGTTAACTTTCTTCATATAAAACCCTTTGTGTTGTTAGTTCTTGAAATGGAAAGCATTAAACATACCTTCCAGGCCTGGGAGCTCTGGAAAGATGGTGCAGCCCTAGAATTGGTAGATGAAGGAATAAAAGATTCGTTAGTCCAAGATCAAGCTTTGAGATGCATTCATGTTGCTCTACTATGTGCAGAAGAAAGGGCAGTTGATCGACCTACCATGGCAGAAATTTTATCAATGCTGACAAATCAAAGTTCAAAGCTTCCTTTGCCTAAGAGACCAGCACTTTGCTTTCTAAATAACTCCTCTGTAAATGATAAAGAAAATACGAATTCATCATATCACCTCACTTCTCTCATTTTGTCTCTGGGAATCAAAGTGACAGAGAAGAAGAGAGAAAGGTACTAAGATACTGAGTTACCGTGGGAAGGATCCTAGAAGGAAGGTAACACTAATAATAAAAGGCACCCGTCCCCCTATTAATGTCACACTTTCAGTAGGTTTATTTTCGATATCATCCTTATGGCATGGGTGGCCAATTTTTTGCTTCCCTTTTTACTTTTACTTTTTCTAAATTTCATGATCATTAGAGACCAGGTCAAAAAATGAAGCCCATTAGAGGGACAGAGCTACCTTGTAAACCTTTATGCAGGAGAGAAAGTTCAGGAGAAATAAGCACTTGTAGTTATGTATATTATCTATGTGCTTTCTGACCTGACCAGGGCGACCGTGTTTGTCAGTAAACTTATGTTTTTGAAATTTAAAAACTTTGGAATTACTTAAATATTTATTATGAAGCTCTGAGATCAATAGTAGAGAGAATCATATATGCGAAGCAGACTACAAATTCTAGAATGCCAAATCCCCACATGCATCATATGGGAAAAACTTGTACTCAAAATAAAGAAGAAAATGATAAACAATTGACTTGACTTGTTATATTTAGATGATGAGTCAAATCTTCTCAGCGAATTTCTTATAAAGATTACTAGAAAAAAGAAATCTTCCAAATCAGCGCAAGTGTGGGTTAAAATCATAATTACTACTAGTATTACTACTACCCCCATTCATATTTATAAAAACTTTTTTATAATTCTATTCATAAGTCAATTTACGAAAATCTATGAAATAATTCATATTTTTCTCGTCATGCCTTGTTAATATGTCCCGATTCTTCTAAACACATGTATCACGAAGGTACTAAAATCTAGTTGATATGGGGAGGGGAAAAAAATTTTTCTTTCCTCCTTTTCAATTCTGCCTCTCAATTATTATCATTGGAAAGGGCATTTTTATTAAGTAAGACGTATTTTTTTGACCAAAGTTTGGTGTATTCCCACCATATCCTCTTTCTAAGAATATCTCAAACATGTCTAGGTAGTCACCAACTTACCTTATTCACAAAGATCAAAACAGTCTTCTTCAACTCTTCATAGATTGCTTAAATCAAAGCACTCTATTGCAGTATATTTGCTTCAATGGCCATTGTGGTTACCTTTTCTATTTTCTCATTGATTTGTCTCTGGAGAACTAGTTTTGGTGCACAAAGAAATAGTTTGAAGCCAGGTGATGTGCTTGATCAGACAAGCATGCTAACCTCTGAAAACCGGAGGTTCTATCTTAAATTTGATTCAATTCAGCAGTTCCCCAGCCCCACTTACCTTTTTATAGGCCGCAAAGACACTTCCTCTGAAGCTGAAGAAGACACCAAATATGGCTATAAGAGTTGGATTGCAAACAGAAACGACCCTATTTTCAACAATTCTGGGGTTCTTACTTTGGAGTATTCTGGTACTCTCAAAATCAACCGTCATAACGGGAAGCCAATAACTCTGCATTCTCCTGCCAAATCTGAAGTTACTAAAAATACCATTCTAACTCTATTAGATTCAGGAAACTTGGTCCTGCGAGAGCTGCATCCCAATGGTGTTTCAAAGCGTGTGTTGTGGCAGAGTTTTGACCATCCTTCAGATATACTACTTCCTGGCATGAAGTTAGGAATTAATCACAAAACTCATCAATCTTGGTCTGTTACAGCGTCTATTTCTGATGCAGCCCCAGCTTCTGGTTCATTCACTCTCGAGTGGGATCCAAGAAAAAAGCAGTTAATCATTAGGAGACATGGGCAGATATATTGGGCAAGTGGGGTGGTCAAAAACAACAGATTTGTGAACATACCAGAAGAAGTTCAGCAGTTTTATGAATACAACATTGTCTCAACAGAGGAAGAAGAGTCCTTTAGTTTCAGAGGTAAATATGATGATGAATCACAGTGGGTGCTGTTTCATAATGGTCGGTTATTGGACACAAAAGGGAGTGATTTCCTCATTGCTAGTGCTGATACTTGCTATGGCTTTAACAGTGAAAGTGGCTGTCAAAAATGGAAACCACCCAACTGCAGAAAACCTGGTGAAAAATTCCAAATTCAGTTTGAATATATGGGTTCTCCATCTGGAAATGAAAGTTTTTTCGTGAGAGACGCAAACATTAGTATAGGTGAAAGTGATTGTAAGGCTACTTGCTGGACCAACTGTACCTGCTTTGGGTTCGAAACCATTTTCCTCAATGGAACTGGATGCATGTATTACCATGGACATTGGAGGACAGCGCCTGTTGACTCTAGGGATACAAGCATAAACATCTTAATACCATCACCATATGACTCAGATCATAAAGGTATGGCTGCGACGCAAAGCTTAGAATTTCCTCTTCCTATATAGAACAAGAATCCATCCAAACTTAAATAAAGGTTTGCTTGAAGTGTCAAATTTTTCAATCTATATATCTCTTCATGTGCATTACTCAAGCAGATACCTAAGTTCTTATATGTGAGAAAACATCTGCTGCGAAACTTTTCATATCCTTTTACTGTTATTTTGTTTGGTTTTGGGCGGAGCTGAAAACATGTCACATGCTATAGGAGAAATCTTTATAAAAGTATATCTAAGAAAAAGTGAAACTACATTAAAAAAAAAAAAAAAAAAAGAAGAAGAAGAAGTAAAACTACCCATGAAAGATTCAAAGGCAACAGTTGAAGATTGTCAGTGCAATGCAGATTTGAAGAAGTGGAAAATAATTGGTCCTACCATGGCAGCAGCTCTGATCACAATCTGCCTTGGCATTTTCTACCTACGTAGGTGGAGGAAAGCAACTGAAGTTCAAGGTATATGCATCTATAAACTTGTAGGGCATGTTTTTTAAGATTAATTGTAATGACATGACCATCATTCTTCTTTGAATTATTGTGTCATATCTGACAGACAATCGGAGAAGCAGAGGGGAGAATGAACTTGGCGACTTAGAGTCCTTTGATAGGCATACCACTGTTAATGAGCTTAAAAATGATGTAAAGAAGGGGAATTTGAAAATTTTCAACTACGAATCAATTGCGGAAGCAACAAGCAGGTTCTCACCAGAAAACTTGCTAGGCAAAGGAGGCTTTGGACCTGTATATAAGGTGGTTCCTAAAAATCTTTGAACCTTTTCTATTGATCAATTATTGATGAGACTGATAAATTGCTGAAAATCATTTCAGGGATTATTGCCAAGGGGAGAAGAAATAGCCATAAAAAGACTTTCCAGAGGTTCGGCACAAGGAGTAATTGAGTTTAAAAATGAACTCATTGTGATATCTGAACTCCAGCACGTGAATCTTGTTCAGCTGTTAGGTTGCTGCATTCACAGAGAAGAGAGGATGTTAATCTATGAGTTCATGCCCAACAAAAGCTTAGACTTCTTTCTATTTGGTGAGCAACTGAGTACTTTTCTTCGGAGGAAAATCTTGTGTTCATCTTTTTTTTTTTTTTGGCACTCCTTAAGCGGAACTCCCGTTCATGTTTTTCTTGTGAAGATTCTACTCGCAGCAAGTTGCTAGATTGGAAAAGGCGTTTCAACATAATTGAGGGGATCTCTCAAGGATTGCTCTATCTCCATAAATACTCAAGGCTAAAAGTAGTTCATAGAGATCTGAAGGCTAGCAATATTCTTCTTGATGGCAATATGAATCCTAAAATTGCAGATTTTGGTATGGCCAAGATTTTTACACAAGAATCAAATGTACAAACCAATCGGATTGTAGGGACATAGTGAGTATATTTATGCAGAAATCTATTTCTTCCAAGAAGTGCATTTTATACAATATTAACCTTCAGACAAATTGTCTCTTATTGCGTGTGTTATGCAGTGGATACATGTCACCCGAGTATGCCATGGAAGGAATTTTCTCTACTAAATCAGATGTCTATAGTTTTGGGGTTTTGCTACTTGAAATCATAAGTGGCAGAAGAAATAACAGTTTCTACAATTCCCAAGGTCCACTAAATCTAGTAGGGCATGTATGTTTTCCAGAGAGAATCCATTGCATTTGTTCAGTAACTTGTCATTTCATTTTGGTATGTTTTGTACTGGAAGTGTAAAAGTTTTGTGCATATCTCAGGCTTGGGAACAATGGAAAGAAGGTCAAGTTCTAGACATGGTTGATCCAACGTTAAGAGACCAATGTGATCCAGATCAAGTATTAAGATGTGTCCACATTGGACTTTTATGTGTCGAAGAAAATGCAGAAGATCGTCCAGCTTTGTCAGATGTTATAGCCTTGTTGGCAAGTGAAACTGCATCAATTCCTTTCCCAACGAGACCAGCATTTTATAGTGGAAGAAAGCTAAATAAGAAATATCATCCTGATGATTTTCAGACTCATTCAGTGAATGGCCTGTCTATTTCAACCATAAAAGCAAGATAAAACCATTAGAAGTGCTTATGTTTTAGTAGGTAAATCTAATTAAAAGGTTGTCAACTATCTGCATAAGTTTTGATTCAAGTTCTTCGTATTTTTCTAGGAGAGATACTTTGCATTTACGTATCTTTCTTGCTTCTCCAATAGCATCGGGTAGAAATTTTCTACAGTGAATTATATTGGGATAGTCTTGTAAAGTGATGGTGACTTTTGACAATTTTGAGTCCAATTCCAAAGTACCTATGAACAAAAAAAACTCATGTAGTTCTAAGTGCCATTTGGTTGGGCGTTTCAGTAGCCCAAAAGTGACTTATGGATCTCATAAGCACATTTGGAAATCAAGCGCATATTTGGTTGAGCTTTTGATTGAGCTTTGGGTCCATCTTACTTATGGGTCAAAAGCAAAATTAAAAGTATGATTAGCTTTAAGCTGAAAAGAGTTGCTTATTTACCATGTGATTGATGAGCACTATTATAATACAATAATTACTTTGTCAGAAACTATTTTCTTACTCTTCTCCCTCGCTCCCCTCGGTCCTTCTCAACTTCAATGAGCCACTCTTTATAGACTATTACCCAAAATTGAAAAAGCAGGCCCTCTAGCGCCTTCAGTAGAAAAAGCATTAGTACATCCCCGAAGATGACATTCAGTTAGGAAAACAGTTTGAAATGTGTGTTTATATTTACATAAATAGTTTATATTTTTTAAAATTATGTTTCTTTTTATATTTACAAATTTTTTTATAATATTTCTAATTTTTTAAAATATATTTCAGTCATTAAATTTCACTTTTTTGGTTTTTCAGATTAAATAATTTAAATTCATTATATCATATAAAATCACTTTTTTTTATCATTTTTTGTTATTTAATAAAAGCCATGCCAATTTTAATAATTTTACAGACTAAATTTACTTATTCAATCATAATCCAAATAATTTTTTTACTTTTACAAACTAACTTGTACAAAATTCAATCCAAATATAAATCACGTTATTCAATCTAACTTTTATCTAACCTAATTTTTTCAAAAAATCAAATTAAAAATAAGTTACTTTTTTTTACTGTAAATCCAAACTAAATTCTAAATGATGCTAATATGTTCTTGTAAGACCTTTTGTGTATAAAATTTTGGGGTCTTGAAAGCTGAAATATAAGCAATCATATGCATTTGGATAAAAGTTATCTCCAATTTTATAGTACACATAATTTTGGAGATACCTTACTCGATCTTGCTTTTGTTTTTCCCCCCATCCGTGTGCGAATGCTGTGTTGGGAGCAAATTTAATAATAGGGAACTAGTAAGACATTGTATTAGTTATACTAGCATTTTTTTATAGAAAATAAATTATATAAAGTGAAAAAAAAAAACCACTTCTCATACTAAAAAAAGAATGTATTCCTTTGTTATATATTTTTTAATTTTATAGTCATTTTGGTTTATTTGCTTTTTATGAATCTCCCTTTGCCCTAACCAGATTTAACAAGAAAAAAAAACAAAAGTAGATGAATAAACTAGTAAGTAGGTATATGCCAATATTTTTGAAGAAATTATCATTATAAAACTTTTTACCCTGATATAAAAATTGGTTTTTTAAGTTCCTAGTCCAATATACTACCTCCAGTCCTTAATATAGGACCTCGTTTAAATTTTATTTTGGTTCTAAATATAAGACCCCAATCTACTTTGTCTTTAATATTTATGTATTTTTTTCTAAGATAGTCCTTCTAACAATGATAGTTCTAGCCAATACACTTAATTAGCAATGATATTTTAGGAAAGACAATACCTATTTATGACAAATGACTAACTTAATTTTTTTTAATCTTCTCAAATTAGTTAACTAGCTTTTATAATTATAATCAGAGGTAGTATAAGTCTTAATATTTGAAGAAAATGAAAATTCAGCTAAATGATATGTAGTGGGCCCAGGGAGGCCTGAGTAAGGATAATTGGGCATGTTTCAGAACTACCGAGGTCAACAAAACCTAAAAGGCCCAACCGGATTGCAATTGCTCTTTCTTGTTCCCGACGAATACTCTCTCGAAGAAAAGCAAGATCAATTTTCGAAGACATACATCTGCGGTTCGAGTCGAGCTTGCTCTCACTGATTATTAAGGTAAAAACTTGACGCTGTAATGCGGACTCATTGTTCTTGGTGCTTGTAGTCTTCGAAAAAGTGTCGATTTCCGTAGGATGGTGTAGTGGGACATGTAAGTCAAACCATTTTCACTGTTAACCTTCTTCATATAAAACCCTCTGTGTTGTCAGTTCTTGAAATGGAAAGCATTAAACATACCTTCAGGCCTGGGAGCTCTGGAAAGATGGTGCAGCCCCAGAATTGGTAGATGAAGGAATAAAAGGTTCGTTAGTCCAAGATCAAGCTTTGAGATGCATTCATGTTGCTCTGCTATGTGCAGAAGAAAGGGCAGTTGATCGACCTACCATGGCAGAAATTTTATCAGTGTTGACAAATCAAAGTTCAAAGCTTCCTTTGCCTGAGAGGCCAGCACTTTGCTTTCTAAATAACTCCTCTGTAAATGATAAGGAAAATACGAATTCATCACGTCACCTCACTTCTCTCATTTTGTCTCTGGGAATCAAAGTGACAGAGAAGAAGAGAGACAGGTACTGAGATACTGAGTTACTGTGGGAAGGATCCTAACGGGAGGCAGCAAGAAGGAGGGTAATATTATAATAAATGGCACCCGTCCCCCTATTAGTGTCACACTTTCGGTAGGTTTACTGTCGATATCATCTTTATGGTGTGGGTGGCCAATTTTTTTGCTTCCCTTTTAACTTTTACGTTTTCTAAATTCCATGATCATTAGAGACCAGGTCAAAAGATGAAGCCCATTAGAGCTACCTTGTAAAGCTTCATGCAGGAGAGACAGTTCAGGAGAAATAAGCACTTGTAATTATGTATATTATTTATGTGCTTTCTGACCCGACCAGGGCCACCATGTTTGTGAGTAAACTTGGGTCTTTGAAATTTAAAAACTTTGGAATTAGTAAAATATTTATTATGAAGCTCTGAGATCAATAGTAGGGAGAATCATATATGCGAAGCAGACTATTCTAGAATGCCAAATCCCCAAATGCATCGTATGGGAAAAAATTACACTCAAAACAAAAAAGAAAATGATAAATAATTGACTTTACTTGTTATTTGGATGATGAGTAAAATCTTCGCAGCGAATTTCTTATAAAGATTACTAGAAAAAAAAAAAAGAATATTCCAAATCAGCGCAAGTGTGGGTTAAAATTATAATTACTACCAGTAGTACTACTACTCCCATTCATATTTATAAAAACCACTTTATATTTCTATTCATAAGTCAATTTACGAAAATCTATGAGATAGTTAATATTTTTCTTTTAATGCCTTGTTAGTATGTCCGGATACTTCTCAATACATGTATCAAGAAGATACTAAAATCTACTCACTTGGTCCTATTTATAGGACAAAGATAGAAGACATATTTTGGTCCTATTTATAGGATACTGAGAGAAATTTTTTGTATAGATGTACAATTTTACTTTTTATTTATTATTGTGTTGACTTTATTTATATAAGGTATAATATATATTAAATAGGGATAAAGTTGAAAAGTTGTTGAATTTTAAATGAGAATCAATAAAGTTTAAAGCTTTTCTTCATCTGTGTGAAACATGTTGGAAGTGATTTATACATAAGACCAGAGAAGTACATTATATTAAAAAAAAAAATGTCCTCCTTTTCAATTCTGCCCCTCAATTATTATTATTGGAAAAGGCATCTTTACTAAGTAAGATGTATTTTTTTGACCAGAAGTAATTTTGATCCTTTACAAGGGTTGCTTTAAAAAACATTTTTTAAAAATAATACCTAGAACTTTATAATAAGACACAAAACTAAGGACAAAGTCTGTATACACCATATTCTCTTTCTAAGAATATCTCAAACATGTCTAGGTAGTCACCAGTCAACCTTATCCACAAAGATCAAAGCAGTCTTCTTCAACTTTTCATAGATTGCTTAAATCAAAGCACTCTATTGCGGTATATTTGCAATGGCCGTAGTGGTTACCTTGCCTATTTTCTCATTGATTTGTCTCTGGGGAACTAGTTTTGGTGCAGGAAGAAGTAGTTTGAAGCCAGGTGATGTGCTTGATCACACAAGCATGCTAACCTCTGAAAACCACAGGTTCTATCTTAAATTTGATTCAATTCAGCAGAACCCTAGCCTCACTTACCTTGTTATAGGCCGCAAAGACACTTCCTCTGAAGCTGAAGAAGACACCAACTATGGCTATAAGAGTTGGATTGCAAACAGAAACGACCCTATTTCCAACAATTCCGGGGTTCTTACTTTGGAGTATTCAGGTGCTCTCAAAATCAACCGCCAGAACAGGAAGCCAATAACTCTGTATTCTCCTGTCAAATCTGAAGTTACCAAAAATACCATTCTAACTCTATTAGATTCAGGAAACTTGGTCCTGCGGGAGCTGCATCCCAATGGTGTTTCAAAGAGTGTGTTGTGGCAGAGTTTTGACCATCCTTCAGATATACTACTTCCTGGTATGAAGTTAGGAATTAACCACAAAACTCATCAATCTTGGTCTGTTACAGCGTCCATTTCTGATGCAACCCCAGCTTCTGGTTCATTCACTCTCGAGTGGGATCCAAGAAAAAAGCAATTAATCATTAAGAGACAAGGGCAGATATATTGGGCAAGTGGGGTGGTGAAAAACAACAGATTTGTGAACATACCAGAAGAAGTTCAGCAGTTTTATGAATACAACATTGTCTCAACAGAGGAAGAAGAGTCCTTTAGTTTCAGAGGTAAATATGATGATGAATCACAGTGGGTGCTGTTTCATAATGGTCGGTTATTGGACACAAGAGAGAGTGATTTCCTCATTGCTAGTGCTGATACTTGCTATGGCTTTAACAGTGAAAGTGGCTGTCGAAAATCGAAACCACCCAACTGCAGAAAACCTGGTGAAAAATTCCAAATTCAGTTTGAATATATCGGTTCTCCATCTGGAAATGAGAGTTTTTCTGTGAGAGACGCAAACATCAGTATTGGTGAAGGTGATTGTATGGCTACTTGCTGGACCAACTGTACCTGCCTTGCGTTCAAAACGGCTTTCCTCAATGGAACTGGATGCATATATTACCATGGACATTGGAGGACAGTGCCTGTTGACTCTAGGGACGCAAGCATAAACGTCTTAATACCATCACCATATGACTCAGATCATAAAGGTATGGCTGCCACACAAAGTTTAGAATTTCCTTTTCTTATATAGAACAGGAATCCATCCAAACTTAAGTAAAGGTTTGCTTGAAGCACAAAATGTTTCAATCTATAAATCTCTTGTCATATGAATTACTCAAACAGATACCTAAGTTCTGATATGTAAGAAAACATCTGCTGTGAAACATTTCATATCCTTTTACTGTTATGTCTGTTAGGTTGGGGTGGAACTGAAAACATATCACATGCTATAGGAGACATCTTTACAAAAGTAAAAGTGAAACTACGTTAACAAAAAAAAAAAAAAAGGAAGTAAAACTACCCATGAAAGATTCAAAGGCAACAGTTGAAGATTGTCAATGCAATGCAGATTTGAAGAAGTGGAAAATAATTGGTCCTACCATGGCAGCAGCTCTGATCACAATCTGCCTTGGCATTTTCTACCTAAGATGGAGGAAAGCAACTGAAGTTCAAGGTATATGCATCTATAAACGCATTGGGCATGTTTTTTAAGATTAATTGTAATGACATGACCATCATTCTTCTTTTTAGTAAAGTTATTGTGTCATATCCGACAGACAATGGAAGAAGCAGGGAGGAGAATGAACGGGGCAACTTAGAGTCCTTTAATAGGCATACCACCGTTAATGAACTTAAAAATGATGTAAAGAAGGGGAATTTAAAAATTTTCAACTATGAATCAATCATGGAAGCAACAAACAGGTTCTCACCAGAAAACTTGCTAGGCAAAGGAGGATTTGGACATGTATATAAGGTGGTCCCTAAAAATCTTTGAACCCTTTCTGGTGATGAGTCATTGATGAGACTGATAAATTGGTGAAAATCATTTCAGGGATTATTGCCAATGGGAGAAGAAATAGCCATAAAAAGACTTTCCAGAGGTTCAGCACAAGGAGTAATTGAGTTTAAAAATGAACTCATTGTGATATCTGAACTCCAACACGTGAATCTTGTTCAGCTGTTAGGTTGCTGCATTCACGGAGAAGAGAGGATGTTAATCTATGAGTTCATGCCCAACAAAAGCTTAGACTACTTTCTATTTGGTGAGCAAACAAGTACTTTTCTTCCAAGGAAAATCTAGTGTTCTGTGTTCGTCTTTTTTTTTTTTGGCACTCCTTAAGCTCAACTCACGTTCATGTTTTTCTTGTGAAGATTCTACTCGTAGCAAGTTGCTAGATTGGAAAAAGCGTTTCAACATAATTGAGGGGATCTCTCAAGGATTGCTTTATCTCCATAAATACTCAAGACTAAAAGTAGTTCATAGAGATCTGAAAGCTAGTAACATTCTTCTTGATGGCAATATGAATCCTAAAATTGCAGATTTTGGTATGGCCAAGATTTTTACACAAGAATCAAATGTACAAACCAATCGGGTTGTAGGGACATAGTGAGTACATTTATGCAAAAATCTATTTCTTCTTACAGATGCATTTTATGCTATGGTAACCTTGAGACAGATTTTCCCTTATCACGTGTGTTGTGCAGTGGATACATGTCACCTGAGTATGCCATGGAAGGAATTTTCTCTACTAAATCAGATGTCTATAGTTTTGGGGTTTTGCTACTTGAAATTATAAGCGGCAGAAGAAATAACAGTTTCTACAATTCCCAAGGTCCACTAAATCTAGTAGGGCATGTATGTTTTCCAGAGAGAATCCATTGCATTTGTTCAGTAACTTGTCATTTCAGGTTGGTATGTTTTGTATTGGAAGTGTAAAAGTTTTCTGCATATCTCAGGCTTGGGAACAATGGAAAGAAGGTCAAGTTCTCGACATAGTTGATCCAATGTTGAGAGACCAATGTGATCCAGATCAAGTATTAAGATGTGTCCACATTGGACTTTTATGTGTCGAAGAAAATGCAGAAGATCGTCCAGCTTTGTCAGATGTTATAGCCTTGTTGGCAAGTGAAACTGCATCAATTCCTTTCCCAACAAGGCCAGCATTTTATAGTGGAAGAAAGCTAAATAAGAAATATAAGTCTGATGACTTTGAAACTCATTCAGTGAATGGTCTGTCTGTTTCAACCATAAAAGCAAGGTAAAACCATTAGAAGTGCTTATGTTTTAATAGGTAATCTCCGAGGTTGATTTATGAGACTGACATTATGCCTGTGATTCTATTTAAAAGGGTGTCACCTCTCTGCATAAGTTTTGATTCAAGTTCTCTGTATTTTTCCAAGAGAGATACTTCGCATTTATGTATCTTTCTGGTTTCTCCAATAGCATCAGATAGAAATTTCCTGCACTGAATTATGTTCGGATAGTCTTGAAAAGTGATGGTGACTATTGGCAATTTTGATTCCAGTCCCAAACCACTTATGAACAAAAAACATCATATGGTACTAAATGCCTGTTTGGCTGGGCGTTGCGGTGGGCCTAAAATTGATTTATGGATCTGACAAGCACGTTTGCAAATCAAGCACCTGTTTTGATGGAGCCTTTGACCCCCCTTGCTTATAAACCAAAAGCAGGATCAAAAGAACGATTGGTTTTAAGCAGAAAAAAGTTACCTATTTACCATGTGGTTGGTGAGGATTGTTATAATACAATGATTACTTTGTCAGAGACTACTTTCTTACTCTTTTCCCTTACTCCACTCGCTCCTTCTCGACTTTAATGAACCACTCTTCATATACTATTGTCCAAAATTGAAAAAGTAGCTGCTCTAGAACTTTCAGTAGGAAAAGCATTAGTACATCCCCTAGATGACATTCAGTTAGGAAAAAAGTTTGAAATGTGTGTTTATATTTACATAAATAATTTATAATTTTTTAAATTATGTTTCGTTTTATATTTATAAATTTTTTTTATAATATTTCTAATTTTTTAAAATATATTTCAGTCATCAAATTTCAGTTCTTCCTATTAAAATAATTTAAATTCATTATATTATATAAATTCATTTTTTATCATGTACTAAAAACCATACTCATTTTGGTAATTTTAGAAACTAAATTTACTTATTTAATTATAATCCAAACAATTTTTTTTAATTTTGACAAACTAACTTTTATAAAATCCAATCCAAATATAAATCACATTATCCAATTTGATTTTTACTCTTTCGAAAATAAACTATTTTTTCCATTGTCAATCCAAAGGGATCCTAAGTACTACTAATATGTTCTTATAAAACCTTTTGTGCATAAAATTTTGGTATGCATTTGAAAAGAAGTTATCTCCTATTTTTTTTCAAATAATAGTACTGAATCACATTACTTAACAAAAGCAAACAATACAAAAGATCTAAACGTGATCAAGATCCACTTTTTAGATCTAAGGTAGAGATGGATCAAAGATACAAAAAAATTTTCTAACCTATGAGCAGCTTTTGCTAAACTACCAGCATTAAATAAATGGCACATGTCTACATGTCTAATTAAATCTTGCCAATCCATATTGATTATGACCTTAGTGTCGTGTATCATATTTCTAAATGAGTGGCCAGAGTCACAGTCACGAATACAAAAATTAATGGCCACTATGTAACCAGACATCCCTAGGATTTCCCTATACCCTCTATCCTAGGACATTTGCAATCCATTAATGATCCCATTTAGTTCTGCTATTGCTGGTGGGACCAAGATTAAGGGGGTGTTTGGGAAACTTAAAACCATGGTTTCAGAAGCACTTTTCCGCAAAACGAGGTAATCTCTTCCACATATTTACTTCGTAATCCATAAAAGCACTTCTGAAACCATGGTTTGGTTTCTATCCAAACACCCCCAAATTTGCAAGAAAAACCACAGCCCCACCTGCCTTCCTCATCTTTATCTCAACAAGCTCTATGGAAGGAGTCTTGGGCGTTTGTTATCTCCAGTTTTATACTACACATAATTTTGAAGATACCATACTCGCTCTTGCTCCCCCCCCCCTCCTTTTCTTTTAATCCGTGTGCGAATGCTGTGTTGGGAGCAAATTCAATAATAGGGGACTGGTAAGACATCGTATTAGTTATACTAGCATTTTTTATAGAAAATAAATTATATAAAATGAAAAAAAACCACTTCTCATACTAAAAAAGAATGTATTCCTTTGTTATATATATATTTTAATTTTATAGTCATTTTGGTTTATTTGCTTTTTATGAATCTCCCCTTGCCCTAACCAGATTTAACAAGAAAAAAACAAAAGTAGATGAATAAACTAGTAAGCAGGTACATGCCAATATAGCAATTGCGCCTAGCGAGGCCATGCCAATAGTAGTCGAACGTATAAGCCTTAATATTTGAGGAAAATGAAAATTCAGCTAAATGATTTGTAATGGGCCTAGCGAGGCCTGAGTGAGGATAATTGGGCCTGTTTCAGAGCTACTTAGTTCAACAAAACCTAAAAGGCCCAACCCAATTGCAATTGCGCTTTCTTGTTACCGACGAATACCCTCTTCAAGAAAAGCAAGATCAATTTTCGAAGACATACATCTGCGGTTCGAGTCGAGCTTGCTCTCGCTGATTATTAAAGGTAAAAACTTGACGCTGTAATGCGGACTCATTGTTCTTGGTGCTTGTAGTCTTCGCAAAAGTGTCGATTTCCGTAGCAAAGCTTTGATCTGTTGACTATTTAATTGCATTCCTCTGAATCGATTATGAAGTGCTAAGCTGAAAAAATTTTCCCCCTTTGGTTTATTGTCTGCGGTTGTTGTGTTCCTGGAACTGCTGTGACCATGAATTGATTCAAGTTTCAGGTTTTTGGTTGTCTTTCCACTGCATAGGATTTCCGATATTTTGCTGGTTGCTAGGTGTGTTCATAAACACCCCCTCCCCCCGAGAAACCGACATGTCTATGTCTCCAGTTAATATATGCCATGAAGACTCATAAATTGTCAAAATTGTTTTTGCTTTTTTGCCAGCTTCTTCTACAAGATCATGGGGGATAGTCAATACTCATTCTCTTTGACCACTTTTAGGTATGGTTAGTGGAATTTTGCTCACATCACGATGCAATAACACACACTCACAGGCACACTTCTCATTATTTTGTTTCTATATTCGACAGTCCATCGGGGAAACTTGTTCAGATAGAGCATGCTCTGACAGCTGTTGGCTCTGGACAAACATCTCTTGGAATTAAAGGTGATGATTGCTATCTCCGGATCTGTTAATAATTCTTGTCCTGTTGCCTCAAGCATTTATATTATCATGTGCTGAATCCATTTTATTAGCAATAATATTCTCGTTAAAACCAGAAAACACACATTGCCACCGGATGAGTATGTGTAGGACTGAAAAGAAGGAAAAAAAAAGAAAGAAAAAGCAATTCAAATGTGAGGGATGTTTTTATATGTAAAATTATATTGATATGCGAATATTTTAAATTAGGATGTAAACACAGACATTCTAATATAATTTTAAATATTAAATGTGATTCAGCATGTTATGGTGTCTCGTGGATCATTAGGTTCTTTTTTTTTTTTTTTTAATAGCTTCTGTTGTTTTTTAAGTCTCTATTCGATTCTTGCAGCTGCGAATGGTGTTGTCATTGCAACAGAGAAGAAATTGCCATCTATACTTGTTGATGAAACATCAGTGAGTTTTTTTTTTTTTTTTAATTTGCCCTTGCTTTGCCTCCCATTGTGTTCGTGATCACGCTTCAAATATACAAGTTTCCCTATTCTAGGTCATATGCCTTGTGGTTCTGCTGCCTATTGTCTTATGTTTTCATGCTGTTGCTTGAGCTGGTGCTTTTATGGTTGTCCATTCTTACAGAATTATTTAATCTGAAGCTAGTTGGTTACTTTTCCTTCAATTATTGAAAATTGATGCATTAACTTTGTTTTCTTGGTTGCAGGTACAGAAGATTCAGATATTAACACCAAATATTGGTGTTGTTTATAGGTTTGTTTCACACTACATGCTTGAATTATTTTGAGTTATAGTCATTTTAGTATCTGTGTGCTTTATTAAATGCCTCAGATTACGTAATTTTATGGTTATTAGTTTGAAATGTATTCTAGAAGGTCATAATCACTTCTCTACTGGGTACCCTGACACCAGATAACTTTTGAAGGCTACTTTAATACAAATCATACATAAACAAGAGAAGAAAGCTCCATTATAGGAAATAGCTTTCTTTCTTAGTCTCCATAATCCTTCTTCATGCAATTGAGCTTTGTGGAAAATTTGCCTTGTTGTTCAGTGGCATGGGTCCTGACTTTCGGGTTTTGGTTCGAAAAAGTAGGAAGCAGGCTGAGCAGTATCACCGGCTATATAAAGTAAGTTTTTTCTGTAAGTTTTAGCTCAATATATGTTTTTTCAAGCTCTAGTTCAACTGTTCAATAATTAACTCCTGTTTTCTGTTTATAATATTTGACCTGACCGGATGGATTAGTTATGGCATCAATGATATCCTCCATTTGGAACTTAGGAATTAGGATTGTAATGAGTTCCATTGTTTTAATCTTATTTGTGGCACATTTGCAGTAGGTAGCAATTGGTCTTAGGTTCAGATCCTTGTTCCATCATGTACCCTACAAATTGTTTTTGTCACTTTTTATGCACAACTCTTTGTCAAGTAAAAAGTAAAAGCACACATGCACACACGTCTTTTTGTCATTTATTCTATTTAGCATCTTTATTTACGTGATGTAGACCAGAAAAAAGGATATACAGAAAGTGATTGTGATGAAAAGCTATGTTAAAATAAAATAAAAATGTCAAGTGATTGCTTATGTTCGTCTTGTTAAGCAGGATTTTCCTCATATGGTCGGTTTTTATAATCTGATTAGGTGTTTCTCATAAGATATTTCTCTTTTGTTAATAAAAATCTCATGCTTTTCTTTCTATCTAGTTTTGTTACATTCTATTATGGATGTTTTGGGAAAGTATAGCCTTTATCTTGTATGTTATTGGAACATCGCAGGAACCAATCCCTGTCACTCAGCTTGTAAGGGAAATCGCTGCTGTCATGCAGGAGTTCACTCAATCTGGGTAATTATGGATTTCTTTTAGAGATGTATTTTTCAAAAATTCTTGACAAAAAGAGTGGGTTGTTTATATTTACTCATGCATTGTACCTGGGCTACTCATAGTATTAGAAACATGTCATGTCTTTTCCCTTCCTTCTCATCCTGATATGTTCATTTACATTTCTATAGAAATTGTGTTGGCAACAACCGGGTAGATCTTCATAGTAAATAAACCTGTAATAATCCCTCACCCCAAATAAATAAATAAATAAAAAGAAAAAGAAAACCTGTAATGATCAAGTGAGCCTAAAATGTGTTGAATCTGTTTGAGTTTAGAGTTTAAACACAGCACTGCACGTTCCTTTGTATGTATATGCCCCCCCCCCCATTTTCCCCTTTATTATCTTTTGAATATGGGTACTTCTGTATTGTCTTTATAGTGGTGTCAGGCCTTTTGGAGTGTCCCTTCTAGTTGCTGGATTTGACGATAAAGGTCCACAATTGTTCCAGGTATATTGATACACTTTATGTGATGGAATTTTTTCCCGCTGCCTTTCAATCCCTGTTATCAACTGCAATTTAGATTGTATTGCCTTGACTTGCTTATGGATTTGGAATTGAACTCAACAAGATTGTGTGCTACAATATGTGTGTGTGTGTGTGTGTGTGGAATGTGCATGAAATAAGTTGAGGACACATATTCAGTTATCAATGACATGAATTAAGATCCTTAGGTTCAATACTGATGTAACCTGTTAGAAGTTTATAATTTTGTTACCTGTGTCACTTATATTTTGTTTCCACCATGAAACTGAGTTTTTCACTTCAGAGTGAACTATTCGCTGATGATTTATGCTGTCTAAATTTAAACGGCCTTCGCCAGAAAACTAGTTGAGCCTTTTTCTATCTGTCCTGCAGTTGGTGTGTATGATGAGTTAGCACTTGAGTCTCTTTTTCATGCACTTGAAATTATGTAAATGAATTGCTTTGGTTTGCCATAAGAGAAAGTAAAGGAAGAAATTAAAATTGTTTGATTCGATTGAAATAGGTGGATCCATCGGGTTCTTATTTTTCCTGGAAAGCTTCTGCTATGGGGAAGAATGTTTCTAATGCAAAGACATTTCTGGAGAAGAGGTATGCTTTGATCATTGATGACAATGCTCCATACAAAATCTAAGTTGGATCCATTCAGTTTTGTAATTTTTACTTCTGTAGATACTGAGCATGGCTGATATTTTTTATGAGTTGTCATCCACAATGTGCGAAGACCTCTGTAACATATGACTGCGGAACAGTTCTAATAATGCTCTCAATTTAAGATGAAATTATTTTTTTCCGCACATTTAGATCTTTTCCCGTATTTCAAGAGTTGATTGCGCATTTTGCAGATACACTGAGGATATGGAGCTTGATGATGCTGTCCACACAGCCATATTGACTCTGAAGGAAGGGTAGGAGCGAGTAACTTTGTTTATGTTTAATGTTATTGTCCGTTATGTCCAAAAGACATTTCATATCTATTTGTTGTTTCTTTTTTTCTCTTCTCAAATCAAGTTTCCCTCACCACAGAATAAATGTCACGCTCTAGAATTTCAGAGCTAGGATTTTTTGAGAAGGAATGTGTCAAAGATTGGTTGATTATATGTAGACAAGGACACTCCAAGATCCTTTGTCTTAGTTGTTTTGCCATTACCGAAGACACATCCCTAAACTTGAGCTGGATTTTTTGCTGCCAAGTCCTTAGCTTCTTGGGCTTCCAATATGAAAATGCAGATAGAGAAATGAGTGCTCAGTGTCCTTTTTTTCTTGACAGTTGTCTCTCTTCTTTTTTAAGTTCTTATCTGCTATACCCAGGAGAACCAGTGTGCTAAATGCGAGACATACCCGTACAATGTACAGCAAAATACATGCAGGTTATGGGTCAGGGGAATAATAGGAATTTTGAGAGATAACTCTGGTATCCTTCATTCTCATCCCTCCCTCCCTCCCACACACAATTTTTGCATCTGGTAACATCAATTTGGGACTTTATTGAAATGGCTTCAGACAAGGACTATGGGAATGATGGATTAGAGTGGTGGTTGGTGGGCTTCATTTTTAGTTCATTAGTGGTGATGAACAAGGCTCTTTCACAGCCACAAATGCCTTCCTAGGCCCTTTCTTAACATATTACCATCCGGCGCATTGATAATATGTTTTTATTGTATAATTCTTTTGTATTTACCTTTAGGTGTTTACTTGTTTTATTTAATGGTTGAGATATTATATTATATATATTCTATTTATATAGATTTTGTTTTACATGTACCCTTACCAGGACACGATAGCGTCGTGTGATTCATGTAGCTAACCCCACCTAATAGGATAAGATTTCTTGTTGTTTGTTGTTGTACCTGTACCAATGCTGCGTAGGTGAATACAAACATGTTTGGAATTGTGTTTTTGTCTGATAAATTTCTTTCTCAATGCTTTGCTTTTTATGGTCTTCCAGGTTTGAGGGGCAAATATCAGGCAAAAATATTGAAATTGGCATAATTGGTGCGGACAAAAAGTTCAGGTGCGACTTTCTATTGTGTTTACATCTTGGAACTTTGTTTTTACCCAATTTAGTTGACTTCTTGTTATGTTCGTCTATCCTATTTATTTCCATGAGCCTGAATCTGACTTGGAAAGTTCTGAATATTTTCAACAAGATAATTTCCATCACCCACAAAAAAACAAAGAAAGAAAAAGATGAAATGAGATAGATCATGTCTTTTTCTCCGCTTCAAAAGTATGTTTCAATCAGAGTATATATATGGATATGGAGCTACTCAGATCTGGTGACAAAGTGATTCGTTGGCAAATTTATTGTGTTGCAGAGTATTGACACCAGCTGAAATTGATGATTACTTGGGTGAAGTAGAATAATTTGCCATCAGGAGAAGCATTGCATGTTTGAAGTTACTTTAGATGGAAATCAAATTATCAAATCCTAGGTGGGCTGCTTCAGTGGAGAGACTATTGATGCCAGTGGTGTAATTGAATTTGAGGAAGTAACCACTCTTCGGTTGTAGTCTGCAATGTTTCTTAAGACAAACCTTTTTCCCAAGTTCAGTGTTCCGTAAACTTGAAACAAAAGCTGTGATGTGATTTATAATGACTAATTGTTGAAAGAAGTTGTAGCTTCATTGTTCTTGGAGTGATCTCCCGCTTTTCATGTCGAGTTGAATGTGAGCGCGCACATATTTAACGACTGACTCCGGAAACAACACATTATTTCAAAGCATCATAAAAGATTTAATTCGTGAGTTGTTAGTACCCGCAATGCATACTTGGAAAAAAATGAGGGCAATTTAATAATAAGTAGATTAATTTAATAATTTTAGGAGGTGTTTTGGTATTTAATTCCTGTGAATGGGGTTTTAATGCAATTTTTTCTTTTGCTTCTCTTCCATTTGGCAGAGACCTGATTTTAATCAGGTGAAATATAATGACATGAGTGGGGGAGGACTACATGGACTTAATTAAAGATAGGTGAAATAACAAGGAGAAATAAAAAAGACCTAACTAAAAATCAGGAAAAATTATAGGGTTTTACAGATTAATTTGTCCTATCTTTCATAAATTTAATCTGCATCCTTTAAATTTCAACATTCCCATTTCCTGTCAAATAAAAAATCATTATTTAGCGTACAATTCTTATTGTGCATGCCATTTGTCCTCAAATAAAAAATCCCAATATATATTGAAATTTGCTAAAAATAATGATAGCGTCGGCATATTATCTTTTTCCGGCAGCAAAGGATCCATCCTTATGAAGCTTTTGCCCTTTTTTTGATAATTTGAAAAAAAAAAAAAATTAACAATATCCTGTGCAGCAAACAAAGGATTCCCAAAGACTAATTCAAATATTTCATTTCTACTAACAACATCTATATTTCATAAGTGCCTAGCTAGCAGCCGGAAAGGATAGCTAAAGTAAATAAAGGACTAGTTCTAAAGACAGCTCTACCCCTCAAGAGGTGTAATTTCTCTCCATCAGGTTCACTTCAAGAGCTACACATATTTTAACTATAAGAAGGCAAGAGATTGAACTCCAGGAACAGATCCCTCTTCTCTCTCCTGCTACCCTTTGATTTTCCAGTTGTGGGCTGTCCGCGGACCACTTGTAATGCCTTCATAATAACGGGATTCAAGCTTTCCTTTATTCCAAGCTTTGACAAAATCCAAGAACATCTCACGCGCTGACTCAGATGAAAGATCAGAGAAGAACACATCCTTCTGTTCTTTCAGCCACGTGGCAAATTCATTGTTCTTAGAAAAATAGTCATCCTTGGACAATTCTTGGAACTCCTGCATTTGAAATTACAATGGTAATCCATCCAACAAATGAACTAATTGATTCTTCAACTCATCAACAACCAAAGTGTTAAACTCGAAGGTCTAAATGTAGACACCAATGTATGGGGAATCAGAAAGAGGTATTCTTATCTTTAAAGCATTTCGCAAGTAGACAAAACGATGGCCTAATCTAAAAGTTTAAACTGGTGATGAATAAAGAAAGTACCAAATGTAAGACCAATTTTGGACAGGCCTTGCATTTAGGACCAGAGGGAGTAGTAACCATGGAAAAGCCATGAAATATGAGAAACGAGCAATCTTGGGTTTAGCAACATTTCTGTACATAATTTTTATCCAATTATGTATTGAACGCTTCAACTTTGGTTGCATGGCAAATAACGTATATGGTTTCCAGGTAGGCATGGCAGGCAATTAACCTGCTCAAACTTTCAACATTCGGCAATTAGCCAGTTACCACCACAGAATTTAAGCATGCTTGACGCATTATATTCCACTAAATCGCCTACTCAACTAATTTCTTTTCCTTGATTTCTTTAATTTCTTAGTGGCGAAAAAGCCTATGCACAACACAAGAATTAAAGTAGATTAATTACCAAATCTGAAACCAAAAGGGGTTACAAACCAAAGACTACAGGTTTACAGTTTATCAAAAGTTATTACTTATTAGCCATTATTTTTCTGACTTTTTTCTCAACCCAGTAAAGGCGAAAAAGATTCTGGCTCAGATAAACAGCAATAAACAACCTGGCACAACCAAGGCCCTTTCAACTAGACATTGTCAGTAACAGTAATATCAAGAATACAACTCACCATATGGCTATCACCTTTACTGTGCTTGGTCTTGTGCTTATCTTTTGACTTCTTCCCTGAAGGAAAAGTAGCATGCAGATATATTATTGCCAAAAGAAAAATGCCTTTTAGGGAAGTGTAGAGTAACAATAGTTCTTGCCTCAATAATAGCAGAGACTTGAAAACGCTAATGCTCTTCCAACATAATACAAAGTAATGAATGACCAGAAAGAACTGAAAAAAGTAAACACACACACACACACACACAAAAACAAAAACAGAGCCTGAATGCTTACTTTTCACCCACACCACACGTTCAAAAGTCAAACCAATTCAAACAATTGCGTTGGAGGAAAATTACTCCTTCTAACATTATTCAGTCAAGGACTTCGAAGGAAAATTGCCCCTTCTCACGTTATCCAGCTGGGGACCCTTTGTATGATGGTAAATGACGAAGCAAGGAAATAAGTAGAGCACCCCCTCCTTTCAGAGAAAAGGTTAATCCTGGATGGTGATTCATTTTCGTTGGAATCTACAGTTAGAATAGTGATTCGCAGCAATAAACCATTTGTGCAAGTCGAAATTCAAAAGTCAGTTACAGCCGGAGGCAATGGTAGCAGGTCTAACTGGTGTCCTGTTGCTTCTTTAAGAGTATCCTTTACATAGACAATCAAATGAAATTATGGAAGATGTAGAGCCAATTTCAGTACTATTTCCTTCAATAGAGGAGGACTCAATAATCAGCATTAGGCTCTGCTTTCAAGTTCTGACGCCATAACTTATGGCATACATTTTGCAAGCAGGTTCCAGTGAAACAACTGAAGACAGAGCTACTGTCTAATCTGATGTCAAAGACCCAGCAGGAGGCCTGACAAGATCACCTTCATCCACTTGTGGATGATTCTACAGTATAGAACAGAAATGGTCTTCATAATTCTTTGAAATAGCTTCTAAGATTCACATACCTCTTAAAAAACAATTTGACATTAAGTTAAAAGTCACACACAACATCATTAGCATGAATCCTAAGACAGTCCATGAGACCTCGAAAATCAGGCTGATAACCTTGGCAACTAGTCTACATGTTGCCTTGCTTCCTAATGGCACTGATTCAAGCTTGCACATCTTCAAGACTTTTGTGCCAAATTGACAACTGATCAGAGCTTTCCCCCGTCACCTGATGCAGATTAAAGTACATGGTACACAGATTGATCACACAGATTTCCTCTCTATTCATCATCATGCCATTTACCTTTGCCCAACCTTAGATGCTGCAAGGGATGCAAGTCACCTGCATTCCTTCTAACAGAATTCCTAGATGTTATTTCCTACCAGACTACCAACTAAATTCAAAGTAATCTCATAACAGTACTGGCACGTTGATTAATACTCCTCCGGTCCTTATTATAAGACCCAATTTGACTTTTTATTTGGTCTTAATTATAAGACCCAATCCATTTTATCTCTTATATTTATGCATTTTTTTTCAAAATAATCCTTCTAATAATGATAGTTTTAGCCAATATACTTAATTAGCAAGGATATTTTAGGAATGACAACACTTATTTATTATAAATAACCAACTTAACTTACTTCCTTAATTTCCTCAAATAAGTCAATTGGGTCTTATAATTAGGACCGGAGGAGTACCTTATTTCCGACCAGACTACTAGACTTATGTAACTCGTCACAAATAACGCACGTTGATTAATACCTTCATTACGACTAAAGACACCATTCATTATCTTTCTAAATATCAGATTAATGTCAATGCAGCAGACTAACAGAAACAAAGAATGACAAGTCTCACGTCCAACCAGAATAGAACATATAATATCCAGCATCGCAGGATTCATGATAGAAACTTGGAAATAAATTTGAGGGTTTGATAACAAAAACACCTGAGAATAGTAGTGAATGAGTTCGCTTATGGTAAAGCTAGAGCAACCTGGTGGGTGAGATATAAAAGATAAAATTAAATAAATTGAATGCTTGATCATCTCGTACATATGCTTACCTTTGTCAGATCTATCTTTCGAATGCCTATAAGATTTCTTCTCCTTGCGTTTCTCCTTCTTTTCTCCCTTTCTTTCCTCGTCATCTGCCGTTCGCTGTCTCTTGCTTTTCTTCTCATCTGAATATTACGACTAGAATTCAGTAAAAAGTAATTGGGAGCACGAAAAACTTCCAAGTGGACGTCATCATGCCGCCTGAAAAAGGTCCGATTATAGAACACTTGAAATGATTATTCTGCTTCGTAAGGTTTCTTCCGCTTTCTCGAAAGCCAAACACATCGCATAACAAAGAGAGGGAAGAAAAAACGGGGGAAATCAAGTACCTTCAGAGTCTGAAGAATAACCCCTTCGCTTCTTCTTCTTCTCCTTGGACTTCCTATCGCTTCCCATCAGTGCTTTCTTCACAGCTTGGAGAGAATTTGCGACGCTTCAGAGTTGAGGATTTTCAACCGAAAAAAAAAAAAAAGGCCGACCTTTCTTTCCTATCGAAGGCGAATGCAAGTTTTCATATGCTCCAATGGCAATGAACTCGGCCGGGCAGTATGACACTGTGCGGAACCAAGGGGAAATATATATTACGCAAAAACTTTTATTTACTATTAATCTCATATAATAATTTCTATCTTTTTTTTTGGCCAAAAAAAATATATAATAATTTCTTGTACTTCCTCCGGTCCTTAATATAAGATCCCGTTTGACTTTTAATTTGGTCCTAATTATAAGACCCCAATCCATTTTATCTCTCATATTTATGTATTTTTTTTCAAGATAGTCCTTCTAATAATTATAGTTCTAACCAACACACTTAATTAGCAAAGATATTTTAGGAATTGCAACACTTATTTGTTACAAATAACTAACTTAACTTACTTCCTTAATCTCTTCAAATTAGTCAACTGGGTCTTATAATTAGAATCGGAGGTAGTATTAATTATTTCTATCTTAAAAAATTAAACATGTTAAGAATGTCTTGTTAATACTTAAAATTTTAATTTTATCCTTTTTAATAAAATTAATGGTGATATGATTAAAAATTGAACGGATACTTACAAAATTAAGACACTAAAATGTATATTTTAGTTATATGTTAATGCAGAAGCTACTGTACACCCATCAATCAATAAATTTTCTCTCTAAAACTCTTTCAAAATACTTGCTTTTTTATATCTTAAAAAATATTAGTGATGAGTTTTTAACCTAAATATATTAGTAATAAATTTACTTCTTAATATTTGTTATGTAAATTTTTATTGAGAAATCTAATTAGTGACTCAAATTTGTCTGATGTCAAATTAGTTCACAGATAGCACATTGAAATTTAGAAATTTTATAACAATTCTTTAATTAGTCATTGCAATGAACTAACTGCTCACAATAACTACTTAGTGACTAACAACAACTTTTCTGCAAATTTCATATTTATATAAATAAATGTAACATGTCTCTTGCATAGCTTATTCACAATAATTTTTTAGCTATTAACTATAACAATAACAACAAGTTTCATCAACTTCTGAAAAGTCTCCTAAATTCCACTAATTGAAAAAAAAAAAAAAAACAAATGAACACCTCTATTTTTTTTCCCAAAACCCACTCCTAAACAGTAAGCTAGGGACCTATTTCATTTATTTATGAATGTATGAAATTTTCAAGTTGTTAATTGTTAAATGCTTATTATGGATAGCTAAAAATACTATTGTAAATAATCTAAAATAAAAAGGAAAAAAAAAGAAATTTACATCAGGTTCTTAATTGATAAATGATTATAATTAATAATTAATTCACAGTTATTACCAAAAAAAATTAATTCACAGTAGTGAATAGCTAAAAAATTATTGTAAATAATTTGTTAGAATACAAAATTTGATAATTATATGAGCTGATATGACATTAGTCAAAGTCCAGTCATTGATTTTGATTTTTTTTTATATGTATCATTATTTTATTCGAGACACTATCAGGCATTAAATATAGACATTTTTTTCATAGGAGGTTCGAATATTAGTTTGCACATTACGAATGATTAAAATTAGCATCACTGATTTTGGTTCTTAATGTTAAGAGTATTTATTAGGAATTCCCTTATATAATAGATGGGCAGAAAAAAGGGAGTAAAATTTATTACTCTTTTTTTTTTTGCCAGGGGGTAAAACTAATTACTACAGAAGTATTTTTAAAATAAATGTAAATGTAAATATAAATATAATTATATTTTTCTTGCGAAACAAATGGATCGTTCCTGAAGTCTCAGGGACTGATAAAAATTCTTACATGGCAAAGTGCAATCGAGTTGTGCGCCAAATGTATGGAGTGTGTTGGTTGTGCATAGACGCATCGTCCCCACCAGAGCTGCCACGCGCTTACTCGTTATCTTCTCATCCCTCCGTTTCCATCTCTGTTTCTCTCTCATGTCTTCTTCTATCACATTCATGCCATACCACAAGCACGCTCCTCCCATGGCCTCCTCCACCCTCTTGTCTTCTAACCCTAGGGTTTTCTCTTCATCCATCTCCGATCATCATCATCATTGCTGTCCTTTCTCTCAATCTCCCACCGTCCCCAAATCCTTCAGTGGCCTCTGCAAACCTTTCCATTCTCGGGTTCCCACTTCGATTCGCCGTCGAGGCTTCGTTGTCAAGGCTACGGTGAGTTTTGCTTCCAACCCCACTTATTGTTTCCTGCTTGGTTCTGTGTAATGACCCTCAAGTTGCAATTTTTAGTGAAAAAATTTGGTTTTTGTGTAGCTGTAGCAGGAAAAGTTTCTTGACGAATTGCTGATTTTTCCTTAGCATAGTTTCTGCATCTAAAATGCTACTCCTCCGGTCCTAAATATAAGACCTTATACGGAGGAGTATTGATTTTCATCTGTGTTGGTCTAAAATTGATCGTTTGTTTGTGTTGAAAATGCATATTTACTCCCGTTAAAGTTGCAATACTGGGAGTAAGAATTGGTACTGGTAGTTGCGTCTTTGTCAGATATAGATTACCTTTAACTGAGAGTCCAGAAAGGCATAAGAGATTCAACCACTTTTCAATCTTCATTTTGGTAAAGTTGCTTGAGCTACCTTGAAATTTCTTGAATGTAGAATATTTTGTTTTCAATTCTATTTTGCTACCTAACCATGATACTTTTTTAATTTACAATACTCAATCCTTAGGCTTTGATTAGGGGATGGCGTTCCCATTGATGACTTCAAAATATCTGTTGTACAAAGTAGAAAACTCAAATTCAATTGCATAAAAGATTTTCACTTTAGGAAAAAAGGTGAAAGCATAAGGGAGTACAGCTAGGGTGCTGGATGTCTGAATTTAAATTTTTAGAATATCCTGTTTGATGTGAATATGATCAATACTTCTAGCCTGCCCCAAACTAATTTAGTTTAATGATAAATCTACGAAGGTAATAAGTTCTCTGAGGCGAAATTTAAACTTCCTCTTGAATAACCTCTTATTTGCATATGAGCTCATTTACATTCCTTGTAAAGAGAACTTGCTCTCGAATTTAGCACCAGAATTTTAGGCAGATGC
The DNA here is from genome assembly GCF_004799145.2 of Neltuma alba. Classification (NCBI taxonomy): domain Eukaryota; kingdom Viridiplantae; phylum Streptophyta; class Magnoliopsida; order Fabales; family Fabaceae; genus Neltuma; species Neltuma alba. The sequence goes on along the minus strand of NW_021632847.1, from coordinate 15,769 downwards.
TTTTTCCCCTTTGACTTCCCAATTTCGTCTGTGTTTACAGTTTCCTTTGCCACATTAGTCTCGAGTAATGCATTTTAGTTTCATTATTAGGATATCTCATTGATTTCTTTTGTCTGTATTAATGGATAAACTGCCATCAACTTAAAATTGGCCTAACTTGGTTGTATTCCAGGTTATAAAGTGGCGATGTCCAAAGCAAATTCTCCCTCCCAACTGTGACACTGATTTCCAGAAGAAAGTCCTATATCTAGAGTCAATTGGTATTGACTCTTTCTCACTTATTGAAAATCATCCAACCATCATCTCTGCCTCTCTTCCTAATATAAAATCCACTGTGGAATTCTTGACATCCATGGATTTCTCTGCAATTGAGTGCCGGCGCATTGTTGGCATGTGCCCTGAGATTCTCACATGCAGAGCATCAGATCTTTTACCTGTCTTCACCTTCCTGATCCGTGAAGCTCGAGTGAATGGATCAGATATCAAGCGTGTCATAAACCGTCGTCCCAGGTTGCTTGTCTGCAGTGTTACTGGGCAACTTCGTCCCACCCTGTACTTTCTCCAAAGCATTGGCATTGAAGAAGTAAACAAGCACACGTACTTGCTATCATGCAGTGTTGAAGAAAAGCTTATTCCCAGGATTGATTACTTTGAGAATATTGGATTTTCTCGCCGTGACGCAACTTCAATGTTTCGAAGATTTCCTCAGCTGTTCAACTATAGTATTAAGAACAATTTGGAGCCTAAATACAAGTACTTTGTGGTGGAAATGGGGAGAGATTTGAAGGAGCTGAAAGAATTCCCCCAGTATTTCTCGTTTAGCTTAGAGGGTAGAATCAAACCTAGGCATAAATTGTGTTTAGAAATGGGGGTGTATTTTCCTCTCCCTGTATTATTAAAGACAAACGAAGCGCGATTTCGTAATAGATTAGATGTATGTGTAAATTCTTCTACACCCTTGAAAACATCTCCTTTATGGTGTTCAAATTGTGAAGTTAGTTAAATATATAAGGGAAAAATCTCATTACATTGTACATTTTTGCATTATTTTCCAGTTCATATGATACCATCTGTATATTTTGTTTCTGAAACAGTGTCTACTGTCTCAACTGTAATCAAAGTGACTCCAACAAGAAATGTTTTCTCACTTGCCTGAGAGGGATATAACTTGATATTTTTGTCGCACCGGTTGATATCTCGCTAGAATTATGAATCAATTGCGTACTCTCTTTTTCACAAGGAGGGAGGGAGGTTCCTCCAAGTTCTTTTTTCTTCATATATATATATATATATATATATATATATATATATATATATTATTTTAAAGATCATAAGTTATGTAATTATGAGGTGAATCAAAACAAAATGTATCAATGTAAATATAACAAAGAAACCTTAATCATGAAAGCTGCAAAGAAATCTTACTCATGAAAACTACGAAGAAGTCTTACTCATGGAAACCAGTTGGTAAATAAGTAGCATACAGAAGAAGCAATTATCCACAATGTATCAACATAGAAGAAAAAAGCACATAGTGGAGACAACTATGAAGTAGGTTATGTAGATAGAAGAAAATTTTGCGACACGGGAAAAGGAGAGAGAAGCCAATCTGTTTGCCAACACATCATCAAGCCCTTCTGCACACGATCTTCAGATTGCCTCTCTGTCAAATAATCCTAACAGGAACATTGGAAAAGGAAGTATTACTACGAATGAATTCTGTTTCCATTGCCTCAAAGAACCGTCAGGCCAGGCCATATCAATTTAGCAATAACTAGTGATCACAATGTGATTAATTGGAAATGATAGGGAAGCACTATCAAGAACCAAGAAAGTACACCCATCAGGCAAAAATTGATTCAGATTTTGAAATGGCAAGTACTGCTTTATAAATTTCAAAAAATTTCTAAATTAACAAAACTTGGTCATTTGGTAAAGAAAAGAAACTGATCTAATGGAATAAGTTGACAGAAACCACGCAGAAAATCCATAAAGAAAGAAGAGAGAAACAGACCTCGCTGGAAAAAAATGATCCAGGTTGAAATTGCATGTACTGCTTCCTCGTTGTCTTTTCCTTTGGAGCTTTATTGTGCGATGCACTGGGACGCCCATTCGAAGGACAAAGAAAGGAGTCATCTTTCTCCAGAAAAGATAGAAATCGAGGATGAACCGAAGTTATTGTTTCCTCCTTAGTTGCTTCATGCGTCAATGGTTGTCCTCCTCCTCCGTAGTCATCTTCTTCTTCTTCTTCTTCCTCCTCCTCCTCCTCCCTTTCTTCTTCGTCTGCTTCAGCTTCTTGTTTCACAAATAAATCTTCGAGAATCGATATAAGTGCTTCTCTGCGATAAAATCTGTTCTTGAGGGAAGCGCCATAGCCTCCAGCGTAATAAGAATAAAGTTTCTTGGATCCTTCACCGCGAGAAGATTTCCTTCCCATCGTGATTATTGCCCACTACTTGAGTTTCAGCAGCAATCTTTCTCCACTAACATATACAGCGTACACTGAGATATATAAGTATGGATGATGTGCATGGGGTGCAAGGAAATGAAAAGATCCTTTTTGTTCGCGAAATTACATATTAGGACAAAAATTTCAACACATTTACGCTAAACAATTTCTTAAAATCGTAATTATTTATTAACATGAGCATTATTAATCAAATTTATTAGTATTTTTTTTCAAATGGCTTGAAAAATAATTAAACTTTCTAAATTACTTAAATATTTTTTAAGGTATGAATTCTTGGGGTGTATGTGAGTTTCAATAAAATGTTTTTTCATTGGTAAAGTCCTTCTTCTGCTAAGAAAGTTTCTGAAATTTATAATTATAAAATTAGTATTTTGATCTTTAAAGTTAAAAAAAAAAAATACTCTGTGTATAGGACAGAAATCTGGGAAATCGCTTATACTATTAATAATTTAATTAATTTTAAAAATTGGACTTTCTAGGGTAAATTTTAGGCTGATATATGTACAAGGTATTATTAAACATTTATTAATGCTTTTGGTTTATTTAAATATACTGATATTATTCTTCTGATTTAATTTGCGCACTGTATTATTAATTATAGGCTAAATAAGTGAATAACTCTTCACGGTCCATGAACGTTAAGGGTAGTTTCGTCTTTTGAACATTTCTCCCCCGCGCTCGCAAGGACGCTATGAAAATATGGGTACATTCCGTTATTACAACCGAACTTCTTCCCGCTTCTTCTACTTCATCATCATCATCATCTTCTTCTTCTTCTCCTCAAAATAAGGCTTCTTTCTCTGAAAAGAGAAATTGTAGGGTTTAGCAGAAATAAGCAGCAACCCTAAGCCCAAAATGCCGAGTTGCTTCAGTGTGTATGTTGCGCTGGTTCTTTTGATTCCCGTGCTTCTTTCTCTGCGAAACCCAAGAGGTGAAAGTGAACAACATGCCTCGATTAGTTTTTCACCTCCTTTCTCTTTTTCAATCTCTTCACTGTCTTCGAGGGATGCTTCCGTCGCTTTTTCTTTCAGCGAGAGGATACGAGATGGGTCCAATTTAGAGTACGATTTTTACCGGGATTCTTGCCCTGAGGCTGAAACCATTGTCAGATCAGTCGTGACTCGCATCTACTATGATCATAAGGACATTTCACCGGCTCTTTTGCGTCTCTTTTTCCATGACTGCTTCATTGAGGTACTTCATTGCCGCGCAAATGTATTATTTTTGTAAATCGGTGTGTTCTGTTTTTCTTCCAAGATCGTGAGTTCTGTCATTTTCTCACCTGCATTCAAATGGGTCTTGATTCCGTGTCCATCGTTCTGGTGTATAGCAGATTTCTATTCTTTCTTGGTATTGTATAGATGTATCAGTACTCTTTAGGATTTGAGGTTTCTTTTCTCCTTGATATCTCCATTTATTATGCGTTTCTCACTGGTTGCGAATTTTACTTTTTTTTTCATTCGGTCCATCATCTCAATTTTATTGTTAATGAACATGCATGATATGTGACTTGACTTTTCTTGATTTGAAATGGTCATGGTTTGGCGTTCCTAATGTTTCGGTTTTGTCAAAATCAGGGCTGTGATGCTTCAGTGTTGTTGGATGATAGCTATGGTAAAAAAAACCGATCGATTGAGAAACAGGCTCTTCCCAACCAGACTTTGAGAGGCTTCGATTATGTTGACTTGATTAAGAAGGAGCTGGAACAAACATGTGTCGGGACTGTGTCCTGTGCCGACATTCTTGCTCTTGCTGCAAGAGATGGCGTTGTTTTGGTTTGTTCCTCTGCATCTACTTCTTATGTTTTAAGGACTGGTTAATCTGATGACTATACTGGTGATAAGCCAAGGAGATATATATGTTAATAATGGCCTCGTGCATTTTGGCTTTACATGCAAGTCAGAAAACTGTTGTCTTTTGCTTTCATTTCTATTTGCCAGATAGTAGTAACAAGTCTTTGCTTTGTTATCTTCATCCAAACAATATTTATCTTGAAAAATCATGTGATGAAAAACTTCTTCTCAATTCGTTTCAACTTAAAACCGAGATGTTATTCTGTGCATTGCATAAAGTTTAAAGGCTAAGTTACACTGTTCGTAATTTATAAATTATGCAACTTGTTATTGTTTTGGTATTTTATGTTGATATTGATTGGCTTAGGATTAGGCTGCTTCTTCTTCTTGTTTTAGTAGTATTGATTAGCTTAGGATCTCTTTTAAACCTTTGGTACTTTTGGCCAATTTTTTTCCATATGTATCCATGAATCTTACTATTTAGATTCAGTTCTGGTGTTTAAAAGCTCGAATAGATATTGTTACCTTCAATGTACGTAAGCATTTTTGCAAGGACGCAGTAAATTCAAATATTTGACGTTTTCTCTCTTTTTACATTTATTAAGTTCTGCACTGAAGCTTTGATGTGTTTTCTGGACTTGGCCATGGCAGGCTGGTGGGCCTTTTTATCCAGTTTTGACAGGAAGAAAGGATAGCTTTCAATCATTTTATGAGGAAGCAAATAATCAGATTCCAAGACCAGATGATAACATTAACCAAACACTACGCCTGTTTGCTCTCAGAGGATTCGACGAAAGAGAAACAGTCAGCCTTCTTGGTAAAAATACAAGCTAAATCTACATCTTTCTGAACTGAAATACAACATTAGTCATAAGGTTTGTTCTTTTCTTATAGGAGCACACAACATTGGGAAAATTGGCTGTGATTTCATCAAGCAACGACTGTACAACTTTCACGGCACAGGAAGACCAGACCCTTCTATCCCTTCTGATTTCCTGCATCAGATGAGAATAAATTGCCCAGACAAAATGAACAGTAGTGATGATAAGGTGTCAGCTGCTTTCTTCTCCAGGAGGTTGAGTCAGTCTGATCTGGGGATGTCATACCTGCAAGCATTGTCATCTTCAGTATCATCTGGGTCAAAATTTGACACACACTACTATGAGAGCTTGCTAAGGGGAAGAGGACTTCTGTATGCTGATCAGCAGCTGATGGCTGACGACAAGACCGCTAGACTGGTTTCCGCTTATGCTTCAGATGATGGATCAACCTTCCGCATGGATTTTGCTAGGGTCATGTTGAAAATGTCTAATCTAGATGTTTTGACTGGGACTCTAGGTGAAGTTCGTCTGAATTGCTCTCTACCTGTAAGAAGAACAGTATAAGAGACCACAGATCAGTCATGCTTCCTCAGGCTTTTCAAATATTTCATCTGGACTTGTCACTGCGTGTGCTTTCTCTGTTTTGCATCTAGGAGTTGTGCCTAGGGCTTTATTTGTTGTCTTTCCTGTGTAATGCAACAGAGAATTAAAGTGACACGCTGGAAATGGACTTAAAAGTCGTATAAAGTTTCGTATTGTATAATTCCTCTCTTTTAACTGTAGAGATTCTGGTACATCACCTCTCGCAATGAAGTTTCATGCTATGAACAAGTTCACATCCTTTTTTGACATGTTGTTCCATTTTTTCCCTTTGTTAACAATTCATTTTTGCTTTCAGAATTAATATTATATTAGCCAGCAGCCTATTGCCACTTTAGATTTTCAATTTTTCAACTCATATGTATACATGCATATTTATGCACTGATGATTAATGGGATTTGCTTAAGAAATTTCTTTCTCCTTACGGACTTTCTATAAACCAAAAAAAAAAACTTCAAATATTTTTACCAGAAAAAAGAGGGGAAAAAAGCCTGCTAATATTATCGCATCTCATGTAAATACAAAATATATATATTGATTAGTGATATTTTTTTTTCAGAATGAGATCAGTTAAATTGGATACTTAACTACTTGTATTTAATTTTCTTCGAGAAACAAATTAAATATTAAAAGCTATTTAGTAATTCCAACGGCCAAAAGCAAATAGACTGTTGACCAGGATTTAATTAGGATATAGATATCATATGAGTCATGAAGAATTGTCCTTTGGAGGTTGCTTTCATGGCTTTTCTTCAAAATTTGAGGCAAAAAATTGTCAAAGTTGATGCTACTAAGTGGAGATTAAGTATATCCAACTTGTCCCACTTGCCTTTTATTTGTTTTTACTCACCAGATTGTTGCTTATACCAACTTTTCTTTTCATGTTTCACTTCCCACGTATTTTGGCCAATTTCTTGGTATTAATTAAATTTTTAACCACTAAGTTGGATTCAAGTCAAATTAATCCTAATTATTTTAGTTGGCAAAAAAATCCTAATTCTTTTAACATAATGTTTTCACCCATGTACGAAAACTCATAGCCACCCTCAAACGATTATACAACCTCCAGTCTTAGTTGTAAGAACTAGTTGAGTAATTTGAAGAGATTAAGAAAATAAGCTAAGTTAGTTATTTATAATGAATAGGTGTTATCTTTTCTAAAATATCATTGCTAATCAAGTATATTAGCTAGAATTATCACTATTAGAAGGACTTCCTTGAAAAAAAATACATAAATATGAGAGACAAAATAGATTGGGGTGGATCAAAATAAAAGTCAAATGATATCTTATATTAAAGACCGGAGGTAGTACTTTTTATGTTAATAAAAGGCAAAGGTATGTGGTGGTTTGATTTGTTATTTTTAAAAAATATTATATTATAAAACTTGATATATATATATATATATATATTATATACACCTAAAAAATGTTATTATTTAGGGCATAATAATGGTAGGTGGGTGGGCACGCATTATGAGAGAAATTGAACTTGTGGGAGAAGATGAATGAAAATGTGATTAATAATGTCCCACATTTCAGTATCATTGTTATAGGTAGAAGAAGGACCCACAAACACTAATTTCAGGCCAAGTTTCAAAGATATCCATAACATCAGCAAATCTTAATCAGCTTTTCTTCATTATTTCAAACCAATTTTCAATAATTATATATAATATTCCCAGAGAAAACAAATAACGCAAAAATATTTTGCAGATTATCACTGATAATCCTCGAATTAAGCCTGCAGTAAGCTGAAATTAAGCTTCATGCGCACACAAAACACAAAACCAACTTCACAGAATCAAAGAACCAATCAATTTCCATTGATTATATATATAGCGGTTAATTAGCGGCAGAAGAAGATATGTGAAGATGATAGATATGCATGTAGTAATGAAAAATGCAGAAACAAAACTAGGGGTTTTTCCAGATCTTCTTCTTCCTCCTCTTGTCCTACATGGAACAAGAAAAATAGGTATACATATCATCCGCTCACATGCAATATAATGTACGGTCTTTGCCCATTATTCTGGCCACAGCCAAAAGCTATGCACTGTACAGATTAAAGAAGTAAAATTGCCCTCAAACTCAGATTATTTTATCTGCATGATCCAAAAATGAATATAGGGTGCAAGTCATTTAAATCTAGCTTGGACGATTCAAAAATCAAAATAGATGCAAACACGTACGTACGTACGTACTTTTGCATGTTCCCTATCATACTGTGCATATGTCTCTTTACAAGAAGTGATATATATATACACACACACACACAAATTATTTGATTGATTACTGAGAAAATGAGTCACACCTTTAGTTAACGGATAGATAGATTCGAATACGAATCCAACTCAAGAATGATGGAATAATTTGAACGTAAACTTCTGGTGAAAATTGAAAGAAAGCTGACAAGTGACAATTTCTTATAATCTGCTGTGACAATAAATCCCTGTGAAAGTCAAAGTCGGTGGAACCCACACAAATATTATAAGGGGTGTGTGTGTGTATAATTAAAACAACACACCACAAACTTAATTATTCAACGCTTTACTTCTAAGATTTGCAAATTAGGCACATTGTTCATTTTTAACTCTTTGTGAAGTGCACTGCTTAACCTTCTGATTATTGACTATACCAAGAAGCTGCCGTCTCAATAACTATGTGTACTTCAATTGATTGGATTCCTTAATTGGTTTCCTTTCTTTATTTTCTCTTGTTACCAAACATATATAGTAAAGCAGCCAAACATGTCCACATGTGCTTTCTTCTTGTTTCCTAAGATTGTGTCCCAATCATTACCTGTACTAGGCATTACCCTGTCTTACTACTGCCTCCGGTTCTAAATGTTAGAACTATATGGGGGGTTTATTTTAATTCTAAATATAATATCCCAATTCACTTTATATCTAAAATTTATATTATTTTTTAAACTATCCTTATTGATACACATCTTAAAAGAGGGCTTCCGCAGGTGTAAATGACTATTTAGGGGTATCTTAAAAAAATCAACATATAATTAACTAAATAATGTTCTTCATATTTATAAATTAGCAATCGAGATCCTACATATAGAATAAGAGGGAGTATATTAATTTAATTAGCCCCACTATCCTATGAACTTTAGTAAATAACAAACTTGGGGTAGACATTATCACTTGAATAAATTTATGCTGAGATTATCACTTTTTTAAGGGTCAACTTAATATGATCAAACTCCAAATTATCACTAAATTAAAAACTACAAAGTCAAGACACAACTTGACTACTACTATTCTATTATTTTTATTTTTATAATAACAACATAGAATTCGACTTCCAAAGGGGTAATAATATAAGTCATCCATAAGAAAATTGGGAGCTCTTATGAGGCCAATATGATTCATGTGTGATCAATGATTTTGAAAGATCAAATGAAACCAACAATATAATTTAATGAATTGTTGTAAGTTCATTCACTTCTTTTAAATTATTTGACTCTATTAGATAAGGACTTTGGTTTTATTTGGTTTTTTTCTTTGGATCAATTTTCTTGTTTATTTGTTCATTTCTGTTGACTTGAGTGTGGATAGAGGGACTTCATAAAAATAAAAAAAAAGAGTCAGTCAAAATCATCAATCACTAGTTTGTATGAATTTGTAGAAATTGGACTTCCAAGTTAATTTCAAGATTTTGCTTTCATGTATAAATATTCTTCAAAGTTGTGGGGACATGAAGCAAAAATTGTCAAACTAATGTTTGTTAAATGGAGAAATATTTACAATAACCTAGCTACTCCGCTTGCTCACCAGTTTTTTGTTTGATAGCTATAATATTATTGTTCACCAACAATTTTTTCCCCTCTGTATACTTCAAACAGTCCGCAAGTAAACCATATTGTGCACATTTCAAACAATTCATTCCTAATGTAACGGAAAGGGGAAAAAAGAAAGAAAAAAAGCAAGTGATATACTTTTTTTAGTTCTCTAATCCGAATACCATTTATCTCAAATAATAATTTTTTGTGATAAACATTGTCAGTTTAAAAAATTAAACTTAATATGTAAGAGTTTAATTAAAAATATTTTGTGAAAATTTAAAAATTCTATATCATTGTGTTTTAATTTGTTAACAAAACCAACAATATCAGTGTTAGAAAACTGCGAAGACACTTTATAAACTGCGGAATTTTATACAAAATTAAAGGATCAAGCTAAAGATTACTTTTGCCAAAACCTAAATATTTCATATCTTGTGTGCGGAAGACATATTGATATTGGTATGTTTTTTTTTAAATTATGATACAGAATGGGCATAGAAATTCAATTTATAATCACATCTCAAGAAATCGTAACCTTAAAGACTTCATATTTAATCCACCACTAATATTTTTCCCTTCATGAAGATGCATGCAACACGCGCGCGCGCGCGCACTCGAATCTAATAATAACTACATACATGCCCTATCTTCACTACGTACAGAGATTAATCCATTAAACTAAAATGAAACTATTAAATGCTAATTAACTATTAACAAGCTCGATTCACATACTACCTTCTATCCTAATTTACAAACGAGGTCTTATAATTAGGACTGGAGATAGTATTAGAAAGTTAGGGAACCTAAAGCCCAAAAAAAGACACAAAATATAGAGTCTCCACCTGATCAAATTAAAACTAACCTAGCTATATTATGAACAAAATCCTTACAGACTCAGAAACCAGAACTAACATTATTAGCCCACATGTGTACATCAGGCAATCCTATGATTAGATCAGATGATGGCTGTTGAGGTTCCAATCCAAGATCCTTCTCAATCTCCCTGATCCACTTCATAGTTTCAGCATCTGAATGAACCTGATGATGATCTGACACGAAGGATCCTCCTCCTATGTTGCTGTCATCATCCAGCATGTTCCAAAAATCATCGTCTGCCTCCAATGGTATTTCAAGCAAATCAATAGTGTTATCATTAGCTGGCTTGTCAACAACCTCGTTTAGTACTGTATCACTATAATCATTATTATCTGGCCCTCCTTGATACAATGAAGAAGAACCTGCTACAACTAGTTCCAGCTGATTATCGTCTTGTAATTTGCAGATAGTTGTTGATGATTGATCAGTACAACACTGAAAGGAACTTGGTGAAGAGGACTCTTTAGTGGGATTTTCAAAGTTCTGCTCATTATTGTCTGCAGTTTTCTGAGGAATTAATGTTGTCGCTTCTTGGCGTCCAGTTGAGGAAGACGACGAAGAAGAGGTTATGCATGATTCTTGCTTGGACTGATCAGTGCTAGTGGACAGGTTGATATTATTATCTGAACTGTTCTTCGATAATAATTTCTTCTTCAAATGGGTGTGCCACACATTCTTGATCTCATTGTCTGTTCTACCGGGCAACTCGGACGCAATTTTTGACCACCTGAAATGAAGAAACTTGGATTTAAGCAAACATACACACAGACACACGCGCACACACATAGACTACTTTGGTTTGCAATAATGATGCAATAAAATCCATCAGATCAGACATGGAATTATAAAGTAATAAAAGATGTCTTTTGATGAACAGGAGACAGAAGAAGCTAAGCTTACTTGTTTCCTAAGACTTCATGAAGCTTCATTATGGTTTCTTCTTCTTCTTCTGTGAAGTTTCCTCTCTTCACATCAGGCCTTAGGTAGTTGATCCATCTCAGACGACAGCTTTTTCCACATCGAAGAAGCCCTGGGGAGAAACACACAGAGATATACATATCAAACATACATTCAACGTAGATTTTGAGTGGTTTCTGCTTCTACCTACGTACTGCCATTTTCTGATGTATATTCTGGTTTTAGAGGACATGAAGCTTTCATACTCATCCTCTTCCACTTCTCACTGGTTTTGATATGCTCATGGGTTTTTTCTTGCAAAAACAATTCAGACAATATATATTTTTAAAGAAATGTGGAAATCAAGAGTGTTTTTGTAATGATCGAGGCTCCAAAGTATGAAGAGACAATATGACTGGTGGAATTTGACCTGATAATAAAAAAATTAAATGCTTGTGTGTGTGTGGGTGTGTATGGAATGAGATTGAAGCTAGGTGGTGGCAGATGGGCCATATTAATGGTAGGTGAAATGCATTATCAGAAATTGGACATGATGATGAAGACGACGAAGATGATTATATTATTTTAATCTTAAATATTTGAGATGTCATTGTATAGGTAAAGGAGGACCCACAGCCAAAAAATTGCTGACCAAACTTGAAACTTTTTCATCGCCCTGTGAAGGCAGCCAAATGTCATCGCCTCCGAATTAATGAGCCATATATTAATTTTCAACGAAAAATAAATGAATCCGTCAATCTAGTTTCATTGATATTCAGAGACAAAAAGAAACAGTATATTACAGAAAGCAGTCTGATGAAGAAGACGAAGAAGAAGAGATTTGCAAATATGAACAATGCAAAATGCAGAAATCCCTGGAAGCTGATATATATCAGAAACGGCAAAAACCTTCCTCGTATATAGAAGTAAAACTAAATAATTCAAATGCAAAGTGAAGAAGGTCGAAATATGATTCAAGAACAAGAGTTCTGGAATTTTTCTTTACAAAACAACAAAACATAAGATACCTGCTTGCTTGGGGAGGGAACGCCAATTCTGATGACCATGTTTCTGGATGAAGGTGACGAGCTTAAGATCTTCTTGGGGACTCCAAGGTCCTCTCTTCACCTTGTTCTTATCACAGCATGGAGCTCTTCCTTTGCCCATTTCTGATATATGTCTTTCTGTCCACTGATGATCCTAGCTAGCCTCTAATATATACACACTTACACACACACACACATAAGTCCTCTCTCTAGATCTCTCTCTTTCTCTTTCTATCTCTACCTCTCTATATATGTTTTCTATGTTCCCATATATGTATATGTAAGTGTGGAGAGAGGGAGGGGGAGAGAAAGCGGTGAGAGTTTGAGGCCACAAGAGTGATGCCACGAATTTGGATTTTGTGGCACTAAAAGATACTTAGAAAGGAAAGGAGGGATTGATTGGATGTTAATTCTTTTAATGAAATAAATCATATTCATTTAAATTTTATTGTCTTTTTCAGTATTAATGAGATTTTAAGTCTTCTCTTGTTGGCCACTAATTGTGTATTCCAGTCTGATTTTTTTTTTTTGGGGCTTATGTTTTTATGATCGGAAGTTTAATTTATTTCCATGTGGATCAGATTATTTGAGCAGTCAAATCCATTATTCTTTTTTTTTTCTGAAAACTTATATCCCTCTTTCCCCTTTGTACGATGTCTGCATATATACTCCCAAAAACTTTTCCTATTCTGTTAAATGTAGAAAAATGACGTTTCAATAATTAAAAATTAATTTTTTTGCCCAAAAATATTTAAAAATTAATTAATAATAAGTGTATCGTAAAAGATCTTAAATATTAAAATTTTTCCTAATTATGTATTACCCTTTTGTTATAAAAAAATATTTTTGTGATATAACAAAATTAAATTATGAGTTCAAAAATTTTCTCTAATCACTACCCCAGAAATGTAAATAGTTGTCTCTATTGTCATCAATTCTAAAACTAATATATCGTCAACAAAGAGGAAGGTGGCAGAGAAAATAGTTGGTGGTTAATAGTTGATGGAGAAAATAATTAACGATAATATTAAGAAGTGGGATATCTTCAAAAGGATAATTTATTTCTTAATCAAAAATCAATGCTTATCAATTTTATAATCATTGTTAGGTCTTGAATTGAGTGTATTTTTACAAGATATTATTTTAGGTAAAAGTTGTATGCACGCTCATTTAATTTTAACAAAAAAAATTGGTTCATGAATACGAAAAATCATTATTTAATTTGAATTTTTCTATTTTCTTGCATGCTAATTTTGGTCTTCATCTAAGTATCTCTTCTTTTTATGTTCTTCTTTTTCTAGCAACAGTAAATTAAATGTACGTACAGTGATGATATATTAATCAATTTTGGGAGAAAATTCCTGATTTATAATTATTATATGAGAAAATTTTTATAATCCCTAAATTCAAAGATCTTCATCTTCTCTGGTTCATGCAATTTTATGTCAAAAATCTGAACTATTCATTTCATACAACTTAAGCACAAACTTGGCAAGGATATTCTGAGGATTATTTCTTCCTGTATAAAAAATTATTATTATGTGATTCATGTACTTTATTAGTATTTTTATGTGTAGATTACATGTAATTCATGCATTTAATATATTAATTCAAGTAGTAAATATTTATCTAGTTTTTCTCCAAATAAGGTGCATATCTTTAATCAAACCTGTGGTATGTGAAATAAAGTATAATTGGCATAACTGAGGTTATTCATAAATTTTCATAGTTTATAAAGTGTACAAGCTCCTTTAAAATTTATATTAAATATTGATATGGGGTAAGTAAGTATTACAAAAATTATTTTGTTAGATCATTTCCCCTAGCATCTTGCACGGAGTTTGAAAATGAATTGTATTATTGTTGTGATTTACGAATAAATTGTGTACATTTTATATTTTAAAAAACTTATAACAAGTTGCCATATAATTTATAAACTATAAACATTTTCTTCTCTTCCATCTGATTTTCTGAGGTATAATATCTTGGCCACTTAGTTATACTATTTCTGATCTTTAATATAAGACCTTATTTAATTTTTATTTGGGTCCTAAAAATAAAACTTCAATCCACTTTCTCTCATATATATTTTTTTCAAAATAATCCTTTTACTAATATAGTTCTAGCTAATATAGTTGACTAACAAGGATATTTTAGAAAAGATAACACCTATTTGTTACAAATAACTAACTTATCTTATTTCTTTAATCTCTTCAAATTAATCAACTAGGTCGTTTAATTAGGACTGGAGTTAGTGTATATTATCATTAGGAACACTATCAATTTTCTTAATTTTTTTAAAAAAATTAAATACAAGCGGAATGTCGTAAGATTCAGGGTGTGCTTTCACGTCAAAGACGAGTCTCATGATTTAGGCCACCAGCTGCATGCAGCCTTAGTACCTTATTTTCTTCATCAATATAAATAATTATATTTTATCTAATGTATTATTATTATTAATTCCTTTTTCACTTGATCAAAATTTAACAACGGTCTCTAATATAATATTATACACTCAGTAGTCCGTAAGTTTACCAACATTTGAAAAGGACATAGCCCAGGGAGTTGGAAAAAATGAAATAAAGAAAATGCTTGCTTAGTTATTATTATATAATTATATGTGTATGTACTTTTTCAAGTCTGGGGTTGGAAAACTAACTTTGTAATTAGCCTTTTGTGCCTCTTTGTACACATACACACACACGTACCTAATATATTGACCCTTTACTTTCTTTTGTTTCAGTAAGGATTGGTCACTTGCCAATAATTAATGAAACATGACTGAATAATTAACTACACGACAACCCCAGGAAACAAAAACAAGAAAAAGAATATTCAAGAGAAAGTTCCCTGAAAATTTTCCTTATAGTACAAAATTTATTGCCCAACAATTCTTAAGGGGCCAGTTCTTTGAGCGGATGCAAACCCATCTTCAGCCGGCAGCGCAACACTTTCAGCAGCATATCTTTAGTTATATGTAAATATGTTTGTTTTGCACGTAGCTGAAAATATGTTACATACAATTAATAAGAATTAGGTTTAACAAAAGAGACTAATCCCTCACAATATGATAAATCAAAGTTTAAATTATACTGAGAGAAATACTCATATTTAATGCCCAATATTATCTCAAACAGGATTGTCTCCAATAGAAGGATATCTATGTATACTAAAAAATGTTGCATATAAGTAAAGATATGTTGCACACAGTTAAATATATATTGCACGCTGCACTTGGATGCTTAAACAATCAATAGGAGTTGGGTTTAATAAAAAGACTAATTCCTCACAACTTGATAAATCAATGTTTAATTTCTACTAGGAGAAGTACTTACATTTAGTACCCAATAGTGCCCTCACAAAAAAAATGTTACATACAAGTAAAGATTTTGTTTCACATATTATAATATATATATATATATATATATATATATATTGCACGCACTTAAAGATAAGCTGCACTTGGA